>NC_079192.1:351425860-351428360 GCF_029499605.1 Hyla sarda | reverse complement strand
ACACACTATATAATAAATCCCCCACCACCACCACCACACACACTAGGGGTGTGAATCGCCAAGAATTTGGCGATTTGATTCGAATCGCGATACCAGTGTGGCGATTCGATATATCCCGATACCGTCTAGGTGACGATAAATCGCGATATATCCCGATTCTGTCTAAAAAAAAAAAATGTCTTTTACACTTTTATTAAAACTTTATTTTTATTTTATTTGTTTTATACACTTTATTAGTCTTTTAGGAATCATTAGATTCCTCAGACAGATGAATAGAGTTCTATTGAAATCCATTTATCTGCGATCCATTGATAGAGCCTGGTCCAGCCAGGCTCTTTCAATGACAGAGCCACGGAGAGCATACACATCTCCCTTTAGACGCCGCTGTCAGCTTTGACAGCGGCGATCATAAGGGTTAATAGCCAGCCGTGGCGATCGCCGCATGCTGGCTATTAGCAGCGGCCCCCAGCTACTGAGAACAGCCGGGGGCTGCAGAGTATTGAGCGGGCACAAGTCGGGAGCCCGCTCCATACACAATGCAGAGCACCGCATGCTGGATACTAGCGGCGGTGAAGCATCAGCGGCCCCCGGATACTGAAATCAGCCTGGGGGCCGCAGAGTATGGAGCGGGCACGAGTCGGAGCCCGCTCCATACATCCAGAGCGCCGTCGCCTTGTCAGATCTGGCTGACAAAATGTGGAACTTGTATCTCCTGATGCCCGGGACATGCTTTCTGTGCATCAGGAGATACAAATTCCACATCACTAAAAGAATCTATTTTTTCTTACATCCCTAACACACACACACACTATATAATAAATCCCCCCCCCAACACACACACTATATAATAAATCCCCCCCAACACACACACTATATAATAAATCCCCCCCACACACACACACACTATATAATAAATCCCCCCCCCAACACACACACACTATATAATAATCCCCCCCCCAACACACACACTATATAATAAATCCCCCCCCCCCCAACACACACACTATATAATAAATCCCCCCCCCACACACACACACACACACTATATAATAAATCCCCCCCCCAACACACACACACACTATATAATAAATCCTCCCCTCCCAACACACACACACTATATAATAAATCCTCCCCCCCAACACACACACACACACACACACACACAATATAATAATCCCCCCCCCCCAACACACACACTATATAATAAATCCCCCCCCCCCCAACACACACACACACACACACACACTATATAATAAATCCCCCCCCAACACACACACACACTATATAATAAATCCCCCCCCCAACACACACACACACACTATATAATAAATCCCCCCCCCCCACACACACTATATAATAAATCCCCCCCCCACCACACACACACTATATAATAAATCCCCCCCCAACACACACACACACACACTATATAATAAATCCCCCCAACACACACACTATATAAATCCCCCCCACACACACACACACACACTATATAATAAATCCCCCCCAACACACCACACACACACACTATATAATAAATCCCCCCCCAACACACACTATAATAAATCCCCCCCCAACACACACACACACACTATATAATAAATCCCCCCAACACACACACACACCACACACACTATATAATAAATCCCCCCCAACACACACACACACACTATATAATAAATCCCCCCCCCAACACACACACACTATATAATAAATCCCCCCCAACACACACACACACACACACTCTATAATAAATCCCCCCCAACACACACACACTGTACAATAAATCCCCCCCCAACACACACACACACTATACAATAAATCCCCCCCCAACACACACACACTATACAATAAATCCCCCCCCAACACACACACACTATACAATAATAAATCCCCCCAACACACACACACACTGTATAATAAATCCCCCCAACACACACACAAGCTATATAATAAATCCCCCCCAACACACACACACTATATAATAAATCCCCCCAACACACACACACACACACACTATATAATAAATCCCCCCCAACACACACACACACACACACACTATAAATCCCCCCCCAACACACACACACACACACACTATATAATAAATCCCCCCCAACACACACACACACACCATATAATAAATCCCCCCAACACACACACACACTATATAATAAATCCCCCCCAACACACACACACACACCATATAATAAATCCCCCCCCAACACACACACACATACCATATAATAAATCCCCCCCCAACACACACACACACACCATATAATAAATCCCCCCCCCAACACACACACCACACACACCATATAATAAATCCCCCCAACACACACACACTATATAATAAATCCCCCCCCAACACACACACACACACACGACTATATAATCAATCCCCCCCCCCCCAACACACACTATATAATCAATCCCCCCCCCACACACACTATATAATCAATCCCCCCCCCCACACACACTATATATCAATCCCCCCCAACAC
>NC_079192.1:349932992-350102992 GCF_029499605.1 Hyla sarda | reverse complement strand
TCCAGTTTCCTT
This sequence comes from Hyla sarda, assembly GCF_029499605.1. NCBI lineage: Eukaryota > Metazoa > Chordata > Amphibia > Anura > Hylidae > Hyla > Hyla sarda. Next base: position 350,102,980 of record NC_079192.1, on the reverse strand, counting down.
GCCTGTTTCCTTCATGAGAAACTCATGACCATCTATTTCCTCTACCTCCTATGTGACTTTGTAGTTTTATTGTATGTTCTACTTCAGTGGTCTTCAACCTGCGGACCTCCAGATGTTGCAAAACTACAACTCCCAGCATGCCCGGACAGCCAACGGCTGTCCGGGCATGCTGGGAGTTGTAGTTTTGCAACATCTGGAGGTCCGCAGGTTGAAGACCACTGTTCTACTTGATAGCAAATATAGCTTGGGAACTTTAGTATTTTATAAATAGTTCTTTTTATGTTGCATGTTTATGCTAATACAAGGTTTTTGTTGTTCTAGGAGTATTTTATGCATGTCTCTTCTATCACTAAAATAGATTGTCAAGTAAATTATATAAATATTCAAGAAGACCGCAGCACTCCAAGTAATGGTGAAAAAACGTGAAGAAGCGTTTATTCCATCTAGTTCAAAAAGGGCAACGTTTCAGCTGCGCACATGCAGCCTCTATCAAGCTTGATAAAGGCTGCATGTGCGCAGCTGAAACGTTGCCCTTTTTGAACTAGATTGAATAAACGCTTCTTCACGTTTTTTCACCATTGCTTGGAGTGCTGCGGTCTTCTTGAATATCTACTTAATTTATATCCCATGACCGGGGATTAGCACCAACAGCACCCACATCTTGAGGTGTGTTGCTCCTGTCTGCAATCTTCTATATATATATATATATATATATATATATATATATATATATATATATATATATTTATATATATATATATATATATATATATATATATTGCTAAATCTAAATTCCGATATACCCTATGGACATTAACCAGGTTCTTCTAATAGTTCCAGTATAACCAGTCTTGCCGTCAATATTATATGAAGAACAGTATATAACATTAAAAGAGTTATAATCTGTTTCATTTTTCTGGCAGTGACCCCTTAGGGACATATATTTTAGACATTTTACGATATCACATTGTTTCTTATACTCTATTTTCATAATACAATATATTTTTTGCTTGTAGCATTTATGTTACTTAACTTTAGTATTATCATGTAGAATCCTATAGAAAGCTGAGTGCTTCTCATTCTGAAGAAAACCGGATTTTACGTAGCCAAAGTGCTAGCTTGCCAATCTGAAGCCCTCCTTACCTCAGAGAGCACTGAATTCACAGAGAGAAATTTATATATATATATATATATATATATATATATATATATATATATGTGAAATATCCAACAAACAGCACATTTCATGCAGTATGTTACACTTTGCCAGACTTTTTCTGTGTCTTTGTAGCATTAATAGCATAAAATGTAACAGTAATAGAATTTATTCCTGGCATTATATTAAGTCACAAGGATTTTCCGTATACTTCTCATTCTTCATACAGTGACTCCTGGGCTTACAGTATTTATGTTGGACATTTTATTACATCATAAGTTTCTTGCACTTTTTATTCTTTACACAGTAGCCTCTGTGTTCGCAGCTTTTATGTTGTACTTTGTATTAATTCACAAGGATTCCTATTCTTTTCATTGATCATACTGTTAGCTCTGTGTATATAGCAGTAATGGTGCCCATAATAAAGTGGCAGCATATTAAGTTACAAGGGTTCTTTTACTTTTCATCTTTCATGCAGTGATTTCTGCGATTGTGGTATTTGTTGGACACTGTATTACGTTACAAGGATACTTATACTTTTCATTCTTCATACAGTGATCTCAGTTATTTGTAGCATTTATGTTGGACATTGTAATACATCACAAATGTGCTTATCTTTATGTTAGACATTGATTAACATCATGACGTTTCTTCGAGTTTGCAGTCCTACAGTAGTGACCTCTTAGCTTGCAGCATTTATGTTGGACATTGTATCATATCATAAAGGTTCTTACAATTTTCATTTTTCATATAAGACCTCAGTACTTGTAACATTTCTAAGGGTTCCTATTCTTTTCATCTACTTGCTTGTACAAAAAGCAGACATTTTATGTTTAGTAGTATTACATCATGCACGTTTTTATACTTTTTATTTATATTACAATGGCAGCATTTTTGTTGGATGTTGTATTACATCATAAGGTTCTTCGTTACGGTTTTAATTCTTACCACTGTAACCTCTGTGCTTGTAGCTTTTATGTTTTGTATTAAGTCACATAGGTTTCCATACTTTTATTCATCTTACTGTAAACTCTGTGGTTGTAGCAGTAATGATAGCCATATTACACTTGTGGCCAAAGATGTTCAGGCCAATGCAAATTCGAGTTTTCACAAAGATTGTGGCTTCAGAGGTTAGAACTTTCAGTCAGATGTTTCTATGGTTACTGTAGTATGATTATCAGCATGTCAAGTTTATGTAAAGACTCAGTAGTTACAGTGTTGACCCTTCTTTTTCAAGACTTCTGTCATTTGCTCTGGCATGCTGTGTATCAGCTTCTGGGCCAAATCCTGACTGGTGGCAACCCATTTTTGCCTAAGCAGTGCTTGGAGTTTATCACAATTTATTTGTTTTTGTTTGTCCACCCACTATTTGATTGACCGAAGGTTCTCAATGGGATTGAGATCTCCGGAGTTTCCTGGCCATGGACCCAAAATGTCAGTATTTTGTTCACAAAGCCCCTTGTTAAACATTTTTCCTTCATTCTTCATAAGTGACCTGTGATTGTAACATTTATGTTGGACATTGTTTAACATTGTAAGGTCCTTAGGGTTTTCATTCTTACCACAGTGACCTCTGTGATTGTAGCTTTTATGTTAGACATTGTATTATTTCACAAAGGTTCATGTACTTTTCATTCTTCATGGAGTGGTCATTGTGCTTCGCATTAATGTTGGACATTGCGTTACATCACAAAGGATTTTATATTCTTCACATAGTGACCTCCGTGCATGTAGCATTTATGTTTGATATTGTATTGTATCTCAAAGTTTCTTATACTTTTCCTTCTTCATATTGTGACCTCTCTAATGGTAAGCATTTTATGTTCGATGGGGTATTATTATATATGAAGAGTGAGGGATCAACCTGAAAATACTACATAATAGTCAGGGGGTGCTATTAAGGTGTCAAAGAGAAAATACCTATATTTAGCACACACCCGCACACCGTATGTACAAAAAATGGTAATGTATCTTTATTGATCACATAATAGTAAACTGATAAACAATTAATAACATTTAAAAACTCCCCAAACTTTTGAGTAATACGCACAAAAACATGAAGGGGCAGGCAAGCACGCATCAAATTATAGGGGGAATGTGAACACTTCTAATCAAACTTGTACAGATGATAATGCATAAATACAAGTGTAGTCTCCAGGCATCTATAACAGTTAATACAGAGGTATATATATATATATATATATATATATATATATATATATGTGTGTGTGTGTGTGTATATATATATATATATATATATATATATATATATATATATAGATTAGTTAGGAGTAGCCGTATTAGTCCAGTGATGCAAAAATGTATTTATTATTTATTTATGGCCCAACTTAATGTCCATTCTCCACTAATGTTGCTTTAACCCCTGCATATTTTGTGAGATAGAACCTGTGTTTTCTCCTTGTGAGCTCAGAAATGCTTATGACTTGATAAAGGGAGGAATCCCGAAAGCTTGTCTCTACAAAATCTTGTTAGTCCAATAAAAAAGGTATTACAAGATACTGCAACTACCGATGATTTTGCTTTTTATATATATATATATATATATATATATATATATATATATGACAAACATTGTTCTGCAATGTGACAAACTCTCTACATAATAAGAATGTGAGAGCTAGGGAATGCCAAAAATCCTCAAATAGCCTACTGAGCTGAAAAATAACATGTATAATAAGCATAAACTACAAAGATGCAAAGGCTTAGCAGAGTGTGCACAGGCCAAGGATGTGAGCAATGGAGCAATGTACTTATCCCAATGCAACCCTGCGTGTTCCCAAGTCTCTAATTAGCAACTTCATCAGTTCCCTTTTATTTATTTGTCTGTTTACTATTATCTGACCAATAAAGGTACATTACTATTGTTTTTACATACGTTGTGTGGGTGTGCACTAAATATTTGCATGAGTTTCTGTTTCTCTCTGATGTTGTGACAGTGTATTATATCACAAAGGGTCTTTATCCTTTATATTTTGGCCTCTTTGCTAAGATTGTATTTCCTATAAAAAAAAAACACATAGATAAATTTGTATTTTGTAACTAATCATAGGCAGATTGAAGTATATATTAAGTATATATACTTAAATGAGTTTTCCCACCATTATCATACTGAGTGTTAAGATGAAAAAAAACTAAGCAAATAATTTGGGTTATAACATTAATTTACTCGAGACAGAACCAGGAACTAGCATAGACTTAGTGAGATTTAAAAGGGCAGCAAAAAAAAAAAAAAAAAAAAAAAAAAAAATTCTGGAGATTTAACCACTAGGGCACAATATGTATGTCCTAGTTAAATAGTGTGATTGTGGGATACCGATCAGCTAAGATGGTGGCTGGGGGTGTCTTACCTTCCACCGTGCTGTTAGCTTGTCTATCTGATTATGCAGTCTGTCTCAGCAAGCTATACAATGCTGTACACTGATCTATGCTATGTGTTAGCAATCAAAAGACTGCATGTAATAGTCACCTATGGGAACTTATAAAATAGGTAATAAAGTTTCAAAACAATAAAAAAGAAGCTCCCTCCCCTAATAAAAAAAATAAATTGTCCCCTTTTCCCATTTTATAAATACAAACATGTAAATAACAACAACAAAAACATATTTGACATCATTGTATGTGGGATTGTCCAAACAATTAAATTAAAATGTTTATGATTCCAAACAGTATATGGCATAAATGTTAAAAAAAAATACATGAAAAAAAAATGAATAAGAAGTAATGAAAAAGTCCAATCTAAGCAAAAAATGGTACCGATAAAGACTACAGATATGGGGCAAAAAAAAGAAGAAAAAAAAAGAGCCCTCATAAAGCCCCATATTCGGAAAAATAAAATTTATAGGGGGCATAATAGGGTAACGTCAAGCATACTCATTTAGTCAATAAAGAAAAAAAAATAAAATAAAAAGTAGTAAAATAAAACATAACCTTTATTGTTGAAATCATATTGACCTACAGAATAAAGATATCATATAATTTTTACAGTAAATTTTACCTTTTTTTTACCTTTATATGACATGTAGGGGTAAAATTGAGTTATGGCTACTAAAAGGCCAGGAGATACTTTCAGTCTTGAAGGCCTATGGAATAACTGGACCTTTCTTCTCTGCTGTCTCCGCCCTCTGCACCTCAGCAACAGCCCAGATACGCCTCATATGCCACATCCTCCAAACTTCAGATCTCCAATGGTACTAGACAAGGCTGCCCCTTATCCTCCCTCATTTTTGTCCTCAGTATAGAACCACTGGCTTCTTATATTTGTTCTAACCCCTCAAAGGTATTATGGTGAATAATAACGATTTCAAAATATCTTTATTTGCTGACATCGTTTTTTTGACCACATCTAACCCTCATACATCACTGCCCAATTCACATTCCATCCTAGATACCTATAGCAAACTCTCATGTTACAAAATCAACTCCAGTAAGACTGAAGCCCTCCCTGTCAAAATCTCTAACGCTGATGTGTTAAACCTGAAATCAAACTTTCCATAGAAATTAGGGATCGAACGATAACGTTTTTTTAGGGCCGATACCGATAATCGGTGGAGGTTAGGGCCGATAGCCGATAACTTATACTGATATTCCTGTATAAGTTATCGGCTATTTATCCCCCCGCGACACAGCTGCAGATCATTGATTTAAAGTGGGTGCTTTAAATCAATGCACTGCATTGGCTTTTGCGGTGCCATAGGCCGCCGCCGCCACCTGCTTCTCTCCCCCTGCCTGTCCGGGGTTCCTGAGATCTATCACCGCCACCACTCCCCCCCGCCGCGCCAAACCGCACCGTGACAGCCGCACCCGCGACCGCCCCCCCCCCCGACCCGTCGCACCGCACCGGCCCCATTGCCTGCCCCATCCCCAGTTTTATAATTACCTGTTCCCGGGGTCCACTCCACATCTGGCTCCGGTGGCGTCCTGCTGAACTGTCACTCTGCGCGCTGGCGGTGACGTCACGTCGCGCACGTCACTCGTCATTGCGCACAGTGTAACGCAGGATGCAGCAGGAGCAAGAAGTAGCGTGGGCTCCAGGAACAGGTAATTATAAAACCGGGGATGGGGGAGGCAATGGGGCCGGGCCGGTGGGGGGTGTGTGGGTCACGGTACGGTGCATTATCGGCTTATCGGCAAGGTAATTGCCGATACTGATAATGCCCAAAATCGTGATCATCGGCCGATAATATCGGCCATACCGATAATCAGTCGATCCCTAATAGAAATGGCAAGTAAACTCTTTGAAATACTTAGGTATTAGACTTACCTCTATGTATAATTCCCCTTTTAAATAATTTCCCTCCCCTTATTCAATAGATAAAACCCTTCTAAATAAATGGTCCTCACTCCCGATGTCTCTCCTTGGGAGAATTGCTGCAGTGAAAATGCCCATTCTGCCAAAAATTCTGTACCTCTTTGAAACTTTGCCTATTCCCATATCCAAAGGTGTTTGGAAAAAACACCCTTATGTTGCAATTTGTGTGGGGTGGCGGAAGTCATAGATTGTCGGTCTTGGTCTTGACTTCCCAAAAGAAAAATGGAGGACTGGCATTTCCATACCTATTATCTAGCTACAAATCTTCATAGGATTCCTTCTTGAACATTAGCATTTAATAAATGGACAGAAATTTGGAAGATGTGGCTGTCGCCTACCCGCCCTTCCTCTTTTATATGCCTAAGAATCTCCTAGGGCCTATAAAACTAACGAAAAATATATGGGAAAATTCAACTTCATTATTCTCTCTAAAATCATCCATTTCATTACTTTCACCTCTAATTTTCAACCACCTTATCCCCAGTAGTAACGATTTAACAATTATTACTCCCTGGATAAATGCTAAAATATTTCACCTAGTAGACATAGTGGACCCACTCAGATGGACTATCCCTCCTTTCCATGACTTACGTAATAAATTTGCCCTCCCTACTTCAACATGCTCCTTCTACTAAGATATACTTCATTGTCTGTCACTCAATTCCACTGATACAGCCCTAACTCGCCCAACTCCGTTCGAGATCTTATGTAGAGAAAACACATTTACTAAGTGCATGATCTCTAACATATATAATATCCTAATGACACCTTCTGACGACAATTTCCCTTACCACCCCTACGTGACCAAATGGGAGGCTTACTTAGGCAGCTCCCTTACTATACACCAGTGGTGTCCCCTATGGTCCCATGCCTCTAAATCTTCATTCTGTGTCCCACACAAAGAAAGACAATGCAAACTACTGATGCACTGGTACCGGACTCCAGACAAACTTCAGCATATATTTCCTAATGTATCTCCTTTATGTTGGAGGTGTTACAGTGAAATAGGTACCATACCCCAGATTTTTGGGGATTGTTCTCTTCTACACCACTTCTGGCTAGAGGTCCAATCACTCATCAAGAAATATCTTGGAGTGGACACCCCCCTACTCCCAGAAAACCTACCTATTAAACCTCCCTTCTGGTTACCTCTCCAACAGCCGAACCAAGTTACTCCTGTCTGTCTTGACGGCTTCTAAATGCTTAATAGCCTGTTGGTGGAAACGCCCTGATGTCACTGCTCTCCAGATGTTAACTGATAGGATAAATGAGGTATGAGGTAAATGAATGATGGAATATCTTTCTGCTATCATAGACAATAAATTACCAGTCTTTCAGAAAATATTGTCGCCGTGGGATTCTTTAAATATTAATCAACCCCCACAGTAGTCCCCCTTTAACCCCTTCCCGCAAATGGACATGTATGAACGTCCATTTTTCCTGTCACTTAAGGCAAATGGACATTCATACACGTCCAATACATTTTCTGTCACCATGTCCGGTGGCATGGTGATAGAAACGTCATCACAGCTGTTCTGAACAGCTGACCGATGTTACTATGCAGCTAGGGACCAATCAGAATGGTCCCCTGCTGATCGTTGTCATTGGCCAGTCAGTAAGTGACTGACCAATGACATGCGACTTGCAGGGTTCGTGGCGATTCCGGGATGCTCGGGAAAATAGGGATAGGAGTGAGGTGGCAGGGGTGCCACCTCTTCCTATTCCCTGCCAATAGTCGGTTAGGACTAACCGACCAATGGCAGTTGGTGGCGGGGGATTAAAGTTGAAATCCCCGCTCTTCCCGCCCCTGGATGTCCGGGCAGAGCGGGGGGGGGGGGGGGGGGGAATGGCGGCGGGTACCTGCCAAGGAGGAGGAGGCCAAGGGACTGGCAATCGCAGTTGGACCAGCGGCAGTCAGCGGCAGGATCGGCGGCAGTAAGGAGGCAGGGGAAGCACCATGTGCAGGCAGCAGTAAAAATTAGTGGTAAGTGATCTTCACTGCTGCCTTCTAGGAGTTGCGTAACTACAACTCCCAGCATGCCTAGACAGCCAAAGGCTGTCTGGGCATGCTGGGAGTTGTAGTTTTGCAACATCCGGAGGGCCACAGTTTGGAGACCACTGTGAGCACATTTTGGAAACTACACCCCTCACAGTACGTAACAAGGTGTATAGTGAGCCTTAAGAACCCACAGGTGTTTGACGAATTTTCGTTAAAGTTGGACATGAAAATGAAAATTTTATATTTTTTCACTAAAAGGCTGGCGTTATCCCATATTTTTCATTTTCACATGGGGTAATAGGAAAAAAAGCCCCCAAAATTTGTAACACCATTTCTTCTGAGTATATAAATATCCCATGTGTGGACGTAAAGTGCTTTGCAGGCAAACTACACTGCTCAGAAGAGAAGGAGCGCCATTGGGCTTTTGGAGAGAGAATGTATCTGGAATGAAGGTCGGAGGCCATGTGCGTTTACAAAGCCCCCATAGAGCCAGAACAGTGGACCCTCCACATGTGACCCCATTTTGGAAACTACACCCCGCAAGGAATGTAAAAAGGGGTGCAGTGAACATTTACACCCCACTGGTGTAATTTTTCATTTGCTCAGACCACTGTTCCAAAGATCTGTCAAACGCCAGTGGGGTGTAAATGTACACTGCACCCCTTATTACATTCCGTGAGGGGTGTAGTTTCCGAAATAGGGTCACATGTGGGGGGTCCATTGTTCTGCTAGCACAGGGGCTTTGTAAACGCACATGGCCCCCGACCTCCATTCCAAACAAATTCCCTCTAAAAAGTCCATTGGCGCTCCTTCCCTTCTGAGCATTGTAGTTCGCCCGCAGAGCACTTTACATCCACATATGGGGTATTTCCATACTCAGAAGAAACGGGGTTACAAATTTTGGGGGGCATTTTCTCCTATTAACTCTTTTAAAAATGGTAAATTTGGGTGAAAAAAAATGCATTTTAGTGAAATTTCTTTTTCATTTATACATCCAAATTTAACAAAAAGTCGTCAAACTCCTGTGAGGTGTTAAGGCTCACTGCACCCCTTGTTACATAGCTTGAGGGGTGTAATTTCCAAAATAGTATGCCATGTGTTTTTTTTTCTGTTCTGGCACCATAGGGGCTTCCTAAATGCGACATGCCCCCCAAAAACCATTTCAGCAAGATTTGCTTTCCGAAAGCCAAATGTGGCTCCTTCTCTTCTGAGCATTGTAGTGCGCCCACAGTGCACTTGACACCCACACATGGGTTATTTCCAAATTTTTGGGGGCATTTTCTCCTATTAACCCTTGTAAAAATTTAAGGGAAAAACTAGCATTTTAGTAAAAAAAAAATTCACTTACACATCCAACTTTAACGAAAAGTCGTCAAACTCCTGTGGGGTGTTAGGGCTCACTGTACCCCTTGTTATGTTCCTTGAGGGGTGTAGATTCCAAAATATTATGCCATGTGTTTTTTTTTTTTATATATTTATGCTATTCTGGCACCATAGGGGCTTCCTAAATGGGACATGCCACCCAAAAAGCATTTCAGTAAAATTTGCTTTCCAAAAGCCAAATGTGACTCCTTCTCTTCTGAGCATTGTAGTGCGCCCACAGTGCACTTGATGTCCACACATGGGGTATTTCCATACTCAGAAGAGATGGGGTTACAAATTTTGGGGGGCATTTTCTCCTATTACCCATGGTAAAAATGTAAAATTTGGGGGAAAACCAGCATTTTAGTGAAAAAAAAATTCATTTACACATCCGTCTTTAACGAAAAGTCGTCAAACACCTGTGGGGTGTTAAGGCACACTGTACCCATTGTTATGTTCCTTGAGGGGTGTAGTTTCCCAAATAGTATGCCACGTGTTTGTTTGTTTTTGCTATTCTGGCACCATAGGAGCTTCCTAAATGCGACATGCCCCCCAAAAACCATTTACAAAAAACTCACTCTCCAAAATCCCATTGTTGCTCCTTCTCTTCTGAGCCCTCTACTGCGCCCGCAGAACACTTTCAATCCACATTAGTTATTTCCTTACTCGAGAGAAATTGGGTTACACATTTTGGTAGGATTTCTCTCCTTTTTCCCCTTGTAAAAATTCAAAAACTGGGTCTACAAGAGCATGGGAGTGTAAAAAATGCAGATTTGGAATTTTCTTCTTCACTTTGCTGCTATTCCTGTGAAAGACCTAAAGGGTTAAAACACTTACTGAATGTATACTCAAATAGAAAACAGACATGGTGCACATCTACAATCTTGCACAATGATCCAATTGCTTCTCAGCATAATTTCAAAAACTAACAGGTTGTTAGTATATACGTTTTGATAAAAAAGTACAAAGCCCACTCGCCACGTCAAGGCCACCTATTTATAGTGGGTTCCTAACGTCCCTAGCATAATATGGCGTAGCACTGGGCGGCGACCACCACCGCCGCGACACCAGTGCCCACAGGGGGAACGACCCACTGGCAGAGCAGCCCCAACGCCACTCAAACCAGTTCATGGGTCGCACCTCCCCGCAGACACGGCGCCACGGCAGCAACGGACGCCGCACAGCACCACACCAGTGTGAACAGGATGTTATAGCACACTTACCATGCTCTCCCAGTCAAACTGGGAGGCTGCCAGGAAAGAAAAGGCCCATGTGTAGCTAACTACTACTAATATAGGGTTGGGCTGAGGGGGTGGGGAAGAGTGCAGACAACATGGAAAAAAAAAAAAAAAAGAGGGGATAGAAAACACAATGTGTACTCAAGTAGAAAACAGACATGGTGCACATCTACAATCTTGCACAATGATCCAATTGCTTCTCAGCATAATTTCAAAAACTAACAGGTTGTTAGTATATACGTTTTGATCAAAAAGTAAAAAGCCCACTCGCCACATCAAGGCCACCTATTTAGAGTGGGTCCCTAACGTCCCTAGCATAAAATGGCGTAGCACTGGGCGGCGACCATCACCGCCGCAACACCAGTGCCCACAGGGGGGACGACCCACTGGCAGAGCAGCCCCAACGCCACTCAAACCAGTCCATGGGTTGCACCTCCCCGCAGACACGGCGCCACGGCAGCAACGGATGCCGCACAGCACCACACCAGTGTGAACAGGATGTTATAGCACACTTACCATGCTCTCCCAGTCAAACTGGGAGGCTGCCAGGAAAGAAAAGGCCCATGTGTAGCTAACTACTACTTATATAGGGTTGGGCTGAGAGGGTGGGGAAGAGTGCAGACAACATGTTAAAAAAAAAAAAAGAGGGGATAGAAAACACAATGAGTACTCAATTAGAAAACAGACATGGTGCACATCTACAATCTTTCACAATGTGGTGTGGTGCTGTGCGGCGTCCGTTGCTGCAGTGGCGCCGTGTCTGCGGGGAGGTGTGGCCCATAGACTGGTTTGAGTGGCATTGGGGCCGCTCTGCCGGTGGGTCGTTTCCTCTCCGTGGGCACTGGTGTCGCGGCGGTGGTGGTCGCCGCCCAGTGCTACGCCATTTTATGCTAGGGACGTTAGGGACCCACTCTAAATAGGTGGCCTTGACGTGGCGAGTGGGCTTGTACTTTTTGATCAAAAATGTATACTAACAACCTGTTAGTTTTTGATACTATGCTGAGAAGCAATCAGATCATTATACAAGATTGTAGATGTGCACCATGTCTGTTTTCTACCCGAATTCACTTACTGAATGTAATTTTGAATACTTTGAGGGGGGCAGTTTTTATAATGGGGTTATTTATGGGTTATTTCTAATACGAAGTCCCCTCAAATCCACCTCAAAACTGAACTGGTCCCTGAAAAATTAAGATTTTGAAAATTTTTAGAAAAATTTTAAAATTGATGCTGAACTTTGAAGCTCTCTGATGTCTTCCAAAAGTAAAAACATGTCAACTTTATGATGCAAACATAAAGTAGACATATTGTGTATGTGAATCAATATATAATTTATTTGGTATGTCTATTTTCCTTACAAGCAGAGAGCTCCAAAGTTAGAAAAATGCAAAATTTTCTAATTTTTCATGAAATTTTGGAATTTTTGACGAAAAAAGTATTGGTGAAAATGTACCACTGTGTTAAAGTAGAATATGTCACGAAAAAACTATCTCAGAATCAAATTTATAAGTTTAAGCATCCCAGAGTTATTAATGCTTAAAGTGACAGTGGTCAGATGTGCAAAAAATGCTCTGGTCCTTAAGGTGAAAATGGGCTTCTTCCTTAAGGCGTTAAGGGTGATGCCATGCGGGCATATATTCTTTGTTTCTCTTCCTATTCCTTTCTACCTTCCTGTCGAATTTACTATATCTTTCTATATTTGTCTTATACTATAATTTCCACTCGTATTCTGTGTGGATTCATACTACTCAGATTCCTCTCTAATTGACATATTGTGATGAAATGGTATTTCCTAGACAATCGGCTTATTTTTGTTAATATAATAAGGATTTTTCCTTTTTTTATATTGCCTTTTGTTGTTTGATATTTGTTCAATGACCTTAAATAAAAAAAATAAAAAAAAGACCAGGAGAAAAAAATTTAAACACAAAAATGAAAAATAGTTGTGTTCTTAACCCCTTAAGGACCACAGGTCTTTCCATTTTTGCACTTTCATATTTTCCACCCAGCCTTCTAAAAATCTGAACACTTTCAATTTTCCACCTACATGCTCATTTGAGTTTTTTTTTTTTTGCACCACCAATTGTACTTTGTATTGACATTTCACCACAAAATTTACAGCAAAACCAGAAAAAAAATATTTGTGGGGCAATATTAGTAAAGAAATGCCATTTTGTAACTTTTGGGGGCTTCTGATTCTACACAGTGCACTTTTCGGTAAAAATGACACCATATCTTTATTCTGTAGGTCCATACGGATACAAGGATACCTAATTCATATAGGTTTTATTTTATTTTACTGCTTTAAAAAAATTATAACTACATGCACTAAAATTAGTATGTGTCATTTATGTGTCATTTTTCCCATGTGGTCTGAAGTTTTTAAGTTTTTACGGACCATTTTGGTTTTGATGGTACTTTTTGATAAATATTTTTAAATTTTTTAGGGTATACAAAGTTACCAAAAATACACAATTTTACGCCATTTACCATGATCGTACATTTACGAGCATTTTGTCTTGTCCAAAGTGCTCTCTGTTGACACCTCTGTCCGTGTCAGGGACTGTCCAGAGCAGGATAGGTATGCTATGGGGATTTTCTCCTGCTCTGGACAGTTCCTGATATGGGCATCAGTTGTCAGCAGATAGCACTGTGGACAAGACAAAAAAGAAATTTTTAAAGAAAAGAATTTCCTCTGTAGCATACAAATGCTGGAAGGCTAAAGATTTTTCTGGCACCAGTTAATTTAAAAAAATAAAGTTTTCCATCGGAGTACCCCTTTAAGTAGGTCTTGTCTCTGTAAGAATCAAATGTAATTTGTCTGTAATGCCCCCCACAAAATGATCCCTACTCTTCCAAGTGATACAATCTCTGCTATATGTATGTCTATGTGACCCTATATGGCTAGCTATCTAGTGCAATAAGTATATTTAACCATTTTAAGTGTAAAAAGACATGAGATAATGTCAAACTATACACAGTTATCCATAGAGCCTTTCATTCAATACATCTTCCTCATCAGTACAGAGCACCAACTGGCCTTTATATGCCTTTTATTACCAGTATCTTTTTGCTATTGAACCAATTACAGATATCCTCATGTCTGAAAAGATTACAATTGATATGTGAATAAATATCGGTTAATGGAAGAAGCTGGTGGTTGTTACAGTAATCATTGCATGTGTATTGATACAATAATTAGACATTAGGGGAGCAACAATAGACATTTTATTGGACATTGTTCACCTATACTGTTCTCTTTCATAGAGTGGAGGTTATTATTAGTAAATCAGTTGCACATAATACAACTGATGTGCTATGGATGTGAATAGATAAAGGATAAGCTTTTTAGGTTAACAATGAGTTTCTCGGAAAATCTATCATACAGGCTAATATCTAGTAATTTTACCACCAATATATAATCCGTTATCTTGAGTTTCTTACTAGATTACAGCAGTGTTAGCTACATTAGAAGCCTAAAATATTCAGTGTTCCAAGTGGAGTCCGTCTTTACAGGGGATAAGGTAAATCTACCTCTGTCCTCCTCCAAGCCTGCTGAAATTACATTGTGTGTATTGTTCTTGTGATGCCTCAGATGTCACATGCTGTAGGTGATTGGGTACAGTATCACATGAGCAATGTACATGATGTTATTGCAGCCAGGGCCGGCGTCAAGGCGGGGCAAACCAGGCAATTGCCCAGGGCCAAATTCACCGAAATTGTAGAAGATAGCTGATAATGACTAGAGCTATTAGGACATAGTTCACAGAAGTAGAATAGTAAGCTCAATTAAAACTTTACCTTTAATAGTGTTTAGTCCTCAAGAAACAAATACAAATTTACATAAAGTATAGGTCCGATGGATGGAGAGCCAATAGAAATCAATGGGGTTCCAACACCATCACCTATCAAAACAGTGTTATCCTACACAAAGCAACCTATGTGATTATATACTAGGAAGAAGTAAACAATTCCAAAATGGAACCTGTCTCTCTCCACTGAACACTTAGTCAACCACCTTCCAAGGCCTACTCATCTCGGCAGTGACAAATTATCGGCCACAGCGGTGTCCTGTCTGTCTCAGTTGTTGATTGGCTGAGCTAACCGTCACTGCCAAGATGAATATGTCGTGGATGGTGTGGACTGGAGCGTTCAGTGGGGAAAGTCGTACCACATTCTGGAACGAGTTCCCAAAGGTCAGTGTAATGTGAGGCTAAGTTCACATTGCCTTTTTGCGTAGTCCTGTTAAGGGGGCCTGTATGGCTCTTTTTTTTATCCGAACGGCCCCATGACGAATTCCACCAGGTCACCAAGTGAGTTACCGAAATTCAACCAATTAGATACAGTAAAATGTGCCCCAGCTTCTATACAATGGCTGTCCATATTTTGCTTTCTATGTCATTGCTATGCTGGTAGAGCTCATTGATTATGTTTCATTTGTAGTCTTTATCATTTGTAGCTTCAGAGAGGTAACTAGGGAGGATAATTTTTTTTTGTCTTTTGTCAGTATAAGGGTGCAGTTATCTTTAAACAGGCACTCCACTGGAAAACAATTTTTTTTAATCAACTGGTGACAGCAAGTTAAACAGATTTGTAAATTACTTTTATTTAAAAATCATAACCCTTCCAGTACTTATCAGCTGCTGTATGTTCCAGAGGAAGTTCTTTTATTTTTGAATTTCCTGTCTTTCTGACCACAGTGCTCTCTGCTGACACCTCTGTCCATTTTAGGAACTGTCCAGAGTAGGAGCAAATCCCCATAGCAAACCTATACTGCTCTGGACAGTTCCTAAAATGGACAGAGGTGTCAGCAGAGAGCACTGTGGTCAGACTGAATAGAAATTCAAAAAGAAAATAACTTTCTGTGGAGCCTACAGCAGCTGATAAGTACTGGAAGGATTACGATTTTTAAATAGAAGTAATTTACAAATCTGTTTAACTTTCCGGCACCAGTTGATTTAAAAAAATAAAATAAAATGTTTTCCAGGGGAGTACCCCTGTAACCTTCATGATATTGAGCAAACATGGAATGAGAATCCCAGAAACTTACTCATTTCATTTATTCATGGCTTCCAAGTTCCCACTAACTTAAAGAAATGCTAAGCAGGCAGAGCAGCATAAGAATTTTTTTTGATTTATTTTTAATACATTTATGTCCAAAGTCACTTTATTGTAACTACCTAAAAAAGGCTGTATTAAATTGAGAGACTGAAAAATGACTGTGAAAAGATCAAGTTAAGATGACAAAGGCTGTGGTGCAGTCCTAGACAATAGCTGTGTCATTAAAAGGGTACTATGGTGGAAAACTTTTTTTTTAATCAACTTGTGCCAGAAAGTTAAACAGATTTGTAAATTACTTCTATTAAAAAAAATTGTAATCCTTCCAGTACTTATTAGCTGCTGAATACTACAGAGGAAATTATTTTCTTTTTGGAACACAGAGCTCTCTCCTGACATCATGACCACAGTGCTCTCTGCTGACACCTCTGTCCATTTTAAGAACTGTCCAGAGTAGGAGAACATCCCCATAGAAAACATGTGGTGCTCTGGACAGTTCCTAAAATGGACAGAGATGTCAACAGAGAGCACTGTGGTCATGATGTCAGCAGAGAGCACTGTGTTCCAAAAATAAAACAATTTCCTCTGTAGTATTCAGCATAGCTATGAGTAAGGGTATGGCAACCTGAAACGCGTCAGCCTTGTTTGGGACAGTTTTTCCATGTGCAATTTTTTCTATTTTTGTATATGTCCTTGTCTTTCTGCCACGTGAAGGTTTTTATCGAGGATTCGTGAATAAAGTTTTGAAGATTTCATTCAGCCGTGCTGGCCTTTTCTACTAATTTACAAATCTGTTTAACTTTCTGGCACCAGTTGATTTATAAAAAAGTTTTCCACCGGAGTACCCCTTTAACCCCTTAACCCCTTCAGGACCAAGCCCATTTTGGCCTTAAGGACCAGAGCGTTTTTTGCACATCTGACCACTGTCACTTTAAACATTAATAACTCTGGAATGCTTTTAGTTATCATTCTGATTCCGAGATTGTTTTTTCGTGACATATTCTACTTTAACATGGTGGTAAATTTTTGTGGTAACTTGCATCCTTTCCTTGTGAAAAATCCTAAAATTTGATGAAAAATTTGAAAATTTTGCATTTTTCTAACTTTGAAGCTCTCTGCTTGTAAGGAAAATGTATATTACAAATAAAAAAATTTTTTATTCACATATACAATATGTCTACTTTATGTCTGCATCATAAAAGTGACGAGTTTTTACTTTTGGAAGACACCAGAGGGCTTCAAAGTTCAGCAGCAATTTTCCAATTTTTCACAAAATTTTCAAACTCACTATTTTTCAGGGACCAGTTCAGGTTTGAAGTGGATTTGAAGGGTCTTCTTATTAGAAATACCCCACAAAAGACCCCATTATAAAAACTGCACCCCCAAAGTATTCAAAATGACATTCAGTCATCATTTTAACCCTTTAGGTGTTTCACAGGAATAGAAGCAAAGTGAAGGAGAAAATTCCCAATCTTCATTTTTTACACTCGCATGTTCTTGTAGACCCAATTTTTAAATTTTTACAAGGGGTAAAAGGAGAAAATGTATACTTATATTTGTAGCCCAATTTCTCTCGAGTAAGCACATACCTCATATGTCTATGTAAAGTGTTCGGCGGGCGCAGTAGAGGGCTCAGAAGGGAAAGAGCGATAAGGGGATTTTGGAGAGTACGTTTTTCTGAAATGGTTTTTGGGGGGCATGTTGCATTTAGGAAGCCCTTATGGTGCCAGAACAGCAAAAAACCCTCACATGGCATACCATTTTGGAAACTAGACCCCTTGAGGGGAAAAATTTTTTCACTAAAATGTGTGTTTCCCCCCAAATTTCACATTTTTCCAAGGGTTAATAGCAGGAAATACCCCCCAATATTTGTAACCCCTTCTCTTCTGAGTATGGAGGTACCCCATAAGTTGACCTGAAGTGCACTATGGGTGAACTACAATGCTCAGAAGAGAAGGAGTCATATTTGGCTTTTTGAGAGCAAATTTTGCTCGGGGGGCATGTCGCATTTAGGAAGCCCCTAAGGTGCCAGAACAGCAAAAAATACCCACATGGCATACCATTTTGGAAACTAGACCCCTTGAGGAATGTAATAAGGAATAAAGTGAGCCTTATTACCCCACAGGTGTTTCATCACTTTTGCATATGTAAAAAAAATAAATAAATTTCCACTAAAATGTGTGTTTCCCCCCTAATTTCACCTTTTTGCAAGGGTTAATAGCAGAAAATACCCCCCAAAATTTGTAACCCCATCTCTTCTGAGTATGGAGGTACCCCATAAGTTGACCTGAAGTGCACTATGGGCGAACTACAATGCTCAGAAGAGAAGGAGTCATATTTGGCTTTTTGAGAGCAAATTTTGCTCGGGGAGCATGTCGCATTTAGGAAGCCCCTAAGGTGCCAGAACAGCAAAAAAAACACACATGGCATACCATTTTGGAAACTAGACCCCTTGAGGAACGTAACAAGGGGTACAGTGAGCATTTGCCCCCCACTGGTGTCTGACAGATCTTTGGAACAGTGGGCTGTACAAGTTTTCATTTTCATGGACCACTGTTCCAAAGATCCATCAGACACCTGTGGGGGGTAAATTCTCACTGCACCCCTCATTACATTCCGTGAGGGGTGTCGTTTCCGAAATGGGGTCACATGTGGGGTTTTGTTTTTTTTGCGTTTGTCAAAACCGCTGTAACAATCAGCCACCCCTTTGCAAATCACCTCAAATGTACATGGTGCGCTCTCCCTTCTGGGCCTTGTTGTGCGCCCCCAGAGCACTTTGCACTCACATATGGGGTATCTCTGTAGTCGGGAGAAATTGCGTTACAAATTTTGGGGGGCTTTTTTCCCTTTTACCTCTTGTGAAAATGTAAAGTATAGGGCAACACCAGCATGTTAGTGTAAAAATAAAAAAAATTTACACTAACATTCTGGTGTAGACCCCAACATTTCCTTTTCATGAAGGGTTAAAGAAGAAAAAGCCCCCCAAACCTTGTAACGCAATTTCTCCCGAGTACAGCGATACCCCATATGTGGCCCTAAACTGTTGCCCTGAAATACGACAGGGCTCCAAAGTGAGAGGGCCATGTGCATTTGAGGCCTAAATTAGGGATTTCATAGGGGTATTCTACGCCAGTGATTCCCAAACAGGGTGCCTCCAGCTGTTGCAAAACTCCCAGCATGCCTGGACAGTCAACGGCTGTCCGACAATACTGGGAGTTGTTGTTTTTCAACAGCTGGAGGCTGTGCTTTGGAAACAGTGGTGTACCGGACGTTCTTATTGGGGGAGGGGGGCTGTGTAAGGGTATGTGTATATGTAGTGTTTTTAACTTTTTATTTTATTTTGTGTTAGTGTAGTGTAGTGTTTTTAGGGTACAGTCACATGGGCGGGGGATTACAGCGAGTTTCCCAGCGCAAAATTTGCTGCATCTCAAGATGCGAGAAACCCACTGTGCGCATCGCCGGGTTAACTGCATGTCATTTATAAACACCGGGATGCGCGAACGCACTGCACAACCCGGCGTTTATATATGACATTCTGCGGGAAGGGGTTAAGGACTGAGCCCTTTTTCACCTTAAGGACTGAGCCCTTTTTTGCAATTCTGACCATTGTCACTTTAAACATTAATAACTCTGGAATGCTTTTACTTATCATTCTGATTATGAGATTATTTTTTCGTGACATATTCTACTTTAACATAGTGGTAAAATTTAGTGGTAACTTGCATCCTTTCTTGGTGAAAAATCCCCAAATTTGATGAAAAAAAAGAAAATTTAGCATTTTTCTAACTTTGAAGCTCTCTGCCTGTAAGGAAAATGGATATTCAAAATATATATTTTTTTGGATCACATATACAATATGTCTACTTTATGTTTGCATCATAAAATTGACGTGTTTTTACTTTTGGAAGACATCAGAGGGCTTCAAAGTTCAGCAGCAATTTTCAAATTTTTCATAATATTTTCAAACTCGATATTTTTCAGGGACCAGTTCAGTTTTGAAGTGTATTTGAAGGGTCTTCATATTAGAAATACCCCACAAATGACCCCATTATAAAAACTACACCCCCCAAAGTATTCAAAATTACATTCAGTCAGCATTTTAACCCTTTAGGTGTTTCACAGGAATAGCAGCAAAGTGAAGGAGAAAATTCAAAATCTTCAATTTTTACACTCGCATGTTCTTGTAGACCCAATTTTTGAATTTTTGCAAGGGGTAAACAGAGATAATTTATACTTATATTTGTAGCCCAATTTCTCTCGAGTAAGCACATACCTCATATGTCTATGTAAATTGTTCGGCGGGCGCAGTAGAGGGCTCAGAAGGGAAAGAGCGACAAGGGGATTTTGGAGAGAACATTTTTCTGAAATGGTTTTTGGGGGGCATGTCACATTTAGGAAGCTCCTAGGGTGTCAAAACAGCAATGGCATACCATTTTGGAAACTACACCCTTTGGGGAACGTAACAAGGGGTAAAGTGAACCTTAATACCCCACAGGGGTTTCACGACTTTTGCATATGTAAAAAAATATATATATTTTTTACCTAAAATGCTTGGTTTCTCAAAAGTTTTAAATTTTTACAGAGGGTTAAAGCAAGAAATACCTTGAAGCCCAATTTCGCCCGATTCAGAAAACACCCAATATGGGGGTGAAAAGTGCTCTGCTGGCGCACTACAGGTCTCAGAAGAGAAGGAGTCACATTTGGCTTTTTGGAAGCAAATTTTGCTCTGGGGGCTTGCCGCATTTAGGAAGCCCCTATGGTACCAGGACAGCAAAAAAAAGAAAACATAGCATACCATTTTGGAAACTAGACCCCTTGGGGAACGTAACAAGGGGTAAAGTGAACCTTAATACCCCACAGGGGTTTCACGACTTTTGCATATGTAAAAAAATATATATTTTTTTTTACCTAAAATGCTTGGTTTCTCAAAAATTTTACATTTTTACAAAGGGTTAAAGCAGAAAATACCACCCAAAATTTGAAGCCCAATTTCTCCCGATTCAGAAAACACCCCAAATGAGGGTGAAAAGTGCTCTGCTGGCGCACTACAGGTCTCAGAAGAGAAGGAGTTACAAATTTTGCTCTGGGGGCATTCCGCATCTAAGAAGCCCCTATGGTGACAGCAAAAAAAAAAAAAAACACATGTGACACCATTTTAGAAACTACACCCCTCAATGAACGTAACAAGGGGTACAGCGGGAAATAACACCTCACAGGTTTTTTAAAAAGTGGGCCATAAATTGAAAAGTTTGATTTTTTTACAGTAAAATGCTGGGGTTACCCAATTTTTAACATTTTCGCAAGGGGTAATACTAGGAATTGGGTTACAAATTTTGGAGGGCTTTTCCCCCTGACTATAAAAATACATCCACATATGGGGTAACGTGCTGGGCGGGCGCACAACAAGGCTCAGAAGTCATAGAGGTCACTTTGTATTTGTGGCCTATGGCATATCAGTAGCTGACGGTTACATACATTCCGAGGAAAATACAAAAATGAAACACCCACAGGTGACACCATTACAGAAAGTACCCACCCTGAGAAATGGAGGCCATTTTGAACGCACGGGTGTTTCCTAAATTTATTTTCCAGGAATGGATGAAGGGTAGCTTTTGAAAATTGCAATTTTCAACCTATGCTCTGCTTCATTTTTCTGGAAACAACTAACATGTGACTCCGAATTGTCGCCTGGAAATACGACAGAGCTCTGCGAGAACTCTTCGCATTTGAGGCGGATGTTTGTTACGGACATAACAGTTACATACATTCAGAGGAAAATACAAACTACATGTGAACCTATTACAAACTACACCCCCTAGGGAAGGTGTATAGGGTGAAGTGGAGATTTGGAACAGACGGGTGTTCCCTTCATTTATTTTCCAGGAATGGATGAAGTGTACTATGGGGGGGGGGGGGGAAAGAAAATCCTATACTCTGAACCATCATTCTGGGAAGGGGATGTGTGGGGCCGTCCCTATTCTGTTACCTCAAATGCGCAACCCGCTCAGGTGGGGAGAGAGCGTTGTGCATTTGAGGCAACTGCAAACCTCCAATGCTGTCCCATGACCCATTTTTTAGGGGGAAGAAATAAAGATTTTTTTTTTTTTTTTGGGGGGGGGGGGGGGGGTTTGTTATAAAATTTGGAAGACAATGTACTCTAGACTGGTACATTGGAGTAAAATTTTGGGGAATGAAAATTAGGGCAAAGGATGGAAAATTTAGTACTCCATGGGTGATACTCCCTGAAGCAGCCTATGCAGAGGCCCGGATGATCGGGGTGTCGCATTGAGTGGTGGTGTCCTTCCGAATTCCCCTCTTGCGACACACTCTGCATTTCTTCTGAGATCGTCCCTTCTTTCCAGTGTGGGGGATCACACCTGGAAAGTGTTGGCCAGGGACGATCCGGGCACCCACAATTCCAGAGGTGCTCTTTGGCGGTCACCATAGATGAGGGCCTTTAGAACTTCCTCTTGGAACTGCAGGTATGTCCCTGTGTTGCCAGCGTACTTGTACAGTACAAAAGCGTTGTACATGGCAACCTGTACCATGTAGACCGCAACTTTTTTGTACCATACGTTTGTTTTCCGCATGGCATTATATGGCTTGAGGACTTGATCAGAAAGATCAACTCCCCCCATATACCAATTGTAGTCCAGAATGCAATCGGGCTTGAGGACCGGTCCCACGATACCTCGCACAGGGACAGGGGTGCTGCCGTTGCCATGAATAGTGGTGAGCATAAGGACATCCCTCTTGTCCTTATACCAGACCAACAACAGGTTCTCATGGGAAAAGGCACGTTACTCACCCCGGGGGATAGGAGTCTGCAGGGGATAGGAAGGCCTCTTTGATTCTTCCGGACTGTCCCACAAGCGACCGTGGATCTGGCGGCGAGGGATGTGAAGAGAAGGATACTAGTATAAAAGTTATCCACGTAAAGGTGGTAACCTTTATCTAGCAATGGGTGCAAAAGGCCCCAAACGATTTTCCCGCTAACACCCAGAGTGGGGGAAGAATCTGGGGGTTCAATGCGGGAATCTCGTCCCTCATACACCATAAACTTGCAAATGTACCCGGAGGTACTCTCGCACAGTTTATACATCTTCACGCCATACCGCGCTCACTTGGTAGGAATGTATTGCCAGAAGCTGAGTCTCCCTTTAAAGCATATGAGAGACTCATCAATAGCGACCTCCCTTCCAGGGACATAGGCCTCCCAAAATCTGGCCCCGAAGTGATTGATGACCGGCTTTGATTTTATACAGGTGGTCATACGTGGGATCAGTTCGGGGGGACATGCCGCATTATCAGCAAAATGCAAACATCTCCGAATGGCCTCGAACCAATGAAATAAGGAAGGTGGGGTCTTCATCGTCCTCTGAGCCGCTCTTGGTGTCGGAGGCAATTATGGCATATGCCTCCTCCGCCGAAAACGCTCTGCGGGCCATTTCCCTACTCTAATGGGGATATGGGTGTGTGTGTGTGGGGGGGGGGTGACGACTTTATTGGTGTGTGTGATGTGGTGCGAGACTACCTCCCTAACCTGCCCCAAACCCTCCCTAACCTAACTAAACTAACCCGCCCTAATCGAAAAAAAATAAAAAGGGGACTTTTTTAAAAAACAAAAAAGGGACTTCTAGCGCCAAAAAGCCCTGCGCCCAAAAAAAGCGTTTATCTAATCAGTGGTGTGCGCACTGATTAGCTCTTGTGGTGGCAGGGGGCACAGAAGTCAGTGGGGGGTCCGGCCACTCAGCCCAGAATAGTGGCTGGTGGCTTGTACACAGACCCCCACACAAAAAACCGAAAAATTAAATAAAAAAACGCTTAACCCCGAAAAAATGCACCCGCCTAAACCCAAAAAAAACCCACTGATCAGTGATAAATCACTGACAGCGGTGGGACAGGCTGCACACACAGGTACGGTCCGTCCACACAGTACACGCCTGCTACTGGTGGCACGGACCGCCTATGGGTGCAAAAAAATATACGCGTTAACCGAAAAAAGTGCCTGTACCAATTAAAAAAACGCTGATCAGTGATAAATCACTGACAGCGGTGAGGCACGCCGCACACACAGGTACGGTCCGTCCACACAGTACACGCCTGCTATGGGTGCAAAAAAGTGCTAGAAAACCCAAAAAAAAGCGCCGGCACCACAAAAAAAAAAACGCTGATCAGTACTACGGGACTGATCAGCGGCGGGTGGGCTTTAACAAACGGTGGCGGACCGCTCTTTTATGACTAATAGGGTCCGCACACACACTTAGGGAAAAAAAAAAAAAGATCTGCGCCAAAAAAAAAGGCTGGCGGCAGACTGCAGCGACCCAGCAGGGCCGGGGTCACGCAGCTAAAGGTGCTACGGACCCACGGACACCCACTGAGGTACGCCGTAAAAAAAAAATTACATTTTTTTTTTTACTCTAACCTGTCCCTACCTAAATCTAAAGCTATCCCTGGGGATTTCTGTGCCAAGGGGCCACAGAAAGGGGGCAAGGGGCACTTGATGACGCGGAACCGCTGCAGAACGCCGAATGAAATCAGCAGACATCCGGTGGGGAACGGAATCGCAGCACATCGCTCGTCTGAATTGATGAGCGATGTGCTGCAATCGTGGACATGGGGGGTCCTGATGACCCCCCTGGGCGATATGCCGAGATGCCTGCTGAATGATTTCAGCAGGCATCCGGTTCCCAACCGGCTAGCGGTGGGGACCGGATTTCCCATGGGCGTATGGATACGCCCTGCGTCCTTAAGGACTCGGAATGCAGGGCGTATCCATACTCCCTGCATCCTGAAGAGGTTAAAGGCAGGGCTGGTGCATAATTTTTGCGCCACCCTAGGCGAAAGCCAATTTTTTGCAATGCACTTTATGAGAATAACTGTATGTTTTCTTTGTTCTGTAGGTATTGAAATAATGTTTTTTCTATGCTATTACTACTTGAAAAAACAAAAAAGGCAAACCTTTTTTTTTTTTATACAAAATCAGTATGGTTGAATTTGTCCTCCTCTGATCCCTAAAACTTTTTTCTCTGTGTATTAGGCTGTCAGGCTAAGATTTCACTGAGGTTTTTCATGCAAAAACGCCGAAAAAATTCCCATTTTGCAGCACTGCGTTTTTTCTGTGAAAAAACGCCATGGCCAGATGTTAGCTGCGAGTCAATAGTGAACTGCAAAACGCCAGATCCACTTGGCATTTTTAGCAGGTGGTTTTTATTCTTTTTGGACTTTAGCGATCCAAAAAAGTGATGGAGATACATTTTTAATAAAATTTCATAGGGTACCATTAAAAAAAGATACAGTAGTAATTGAAAAAATTGTATTTAATGAAATGTATTTTATTTTATAACAAAATTTTTATTAATTTTTAAACAGGGATCAATTTATGTGGGCGGCCAGGGAACTAAAAATGTAGCCGACAATAATAAAAATTTGGAAAGGGGCCATTTAACCCCTTAAGGACTGAGCCCTTTTTCACCTTAAGGACTCGGCCATTTTTTGCAAATCTGACCACTGTCACTTTAAACATTAATAACTCTGGAATGCTTTTAGTTATCAATCTGATTCCGAGATTGTTTTTTCGTGACATATTCTACTTTAACGTAGTGGTAAAATTTTTGGGTAACTTGCATCCTTTCTTGGTGAAAAATCCCAAAATTTGATGAAAAATTTGAAAATTTTGCATTTTTCTAACTTTCTAAAATGGATATTCAAAATAATTTTTTTTTTAATTCACATATACAATATGTCTACTTTATATTTGCATCATAAAATTGATGAGTTTTTACTTTTGGAAGACACCAGAGGGCTTCAAAGTTCCGCAGCAATTTTCCAATTTTTCACAAAATTTTGAAACTCGCTTTTTTTCAGGGACCAGTTCAGGTTTGAAGTGTATTTGAAGGGTCTTCATATTAGAAATACCCCATAAATGACCCCATTATAAAAACTGCACCCCCGAATGTATTCAAAATGACATTCAGTAAGCGTTTTAACCCTTTACGGGTTTCACAGGAATAGCAGCAAAGTGAAGGAGAAAATACACAATCTTCATTTTTTACACTCGCATGTTCTTGTAGACCCAATTTTTGAATTTTTGCAAGGGGTAAAAAGGAGAAAATTTTTACTTGTATTTGAAACCCAATTTCTCTCGAGTAAGCACATACCTCATATGTCTATGTTAATTGTTCAGCGGGCGCAGTAGAGGGCTCAGAAGGGAAGGAGCGTCAAATGGTTTTTGGGGGGCATGTCACCTTTAGGAAGCCCCTATGGTGCCAGAACTGCAAAAAACCCCACATGGCATACCATTTTGGAAACTAGACCCCTCGGGGAACGTAACAAGGGGTAATGTGAACCTTAATACCCCACAGGTGATTCACGACTTTTGCATATGTAAAAAAAAATTAAAATTTTTTACCTAAAATGCTTGGTTTCCCTAAAGTTTTACATTTTTAAAAAGGGTAATAGCAGAAAATACCCCCCAAAATTTGAAGCCCAATTTCTCCCGATTCAGAAAACACCCCATATGGGGGTGAAAAGTGCTCTGCTGGCGCACTACAGGTCTCAGAAGAGAAGGAGTCACATTTGGCTTTTTTGAAGGAAATTTTGCTCTGGGGGCATGCCGCATTTAGGAAGCCCCTATGGTGCCAGGACAGCAAAAAAAAAACACATGGCATACCATTTTGGAAACTAGAGCCCTCGGGAATGTAACAAGGGGTTAAGTGAACCTTAATACCCCACAGGCGTTTCACGACTATTGCATATGTAAAAAAAATAAAAAATTTTTTACCTAAAATGCTTCTTTTCCCAAAAACTTTACATTTTTAAAAAGGGTAAAAGCAGAAAATACCCCCCAAAATTTGAAGCCCAATTTCTCGCGAGTACGGCGATACCCCATATGTGACCCTTAACTGTTGCCTTGAAATACGACAGGGCTCCAAAGTGAGAGCAGCATGCGCATTTGAGGCCTAAATTAGGGATCGCATAGGGGTGGACATAGGGGTATTCTACGCCAGTGATTCCCAAACAGGGTGCCTCCAGCTGTTGCAAAACTCCCAGCATGCCTGGACAGTCAACGGCTGTCCGACAATACTGGGAGTTGTTGTTTTGCAACAGCTGGAGGCTCCGTTTTGGAAACCGTGGCGTACCAGACGTTTTTCATTTTTATTGGGGAGGGGAGGGGGGCTGTGTAGGGGGCTGTGTATATGTAGTGTTTTTTACTTTTTATTTTATTTTTTGTGGTAGTGTAGTGTAGTGTTTTTAGGGTACAGTCACATGGGCGGGGGTTCACAGTAGTTTCTCGCTGGCAGTTTGAGCTGTTGCAGAAAATTTGCCGCAGCTCAAACTTGCAGCCCGATACTTACTGTAAGCCTCCGCCCATGTGAGTGTACCCTGTACATTCACATTGGGGGGGACATCCAGCTGTTGCATAACTACAACTCCCAGCATGCACTGACAGACTGTACATGCTGAGAGTTTTAGTTTTGCAACAGCTGTAGGCACACTGGTTATGTATCACGGAGTTTGTGACCTTACTCAGTGTTTCAAAACCAGTGCGCCTCCAGCTGTTGCAAAACTACAACTCCCAGCATGTACGGTGCATGGTGTAAGGTGACTGCTGGGAGTTGTAGTTTGCAACAGCTGGAGGCACACCGGTCGTGAAACACTGAGTTAGGTAAAAAAAAAAAACTAAGTTTCACAACCAGTGTGCCTTCAGCTGTTGCAAAACTACAACTCTCAGCAGTCACCGACAGCCAACGGGCATGCTGGGAGTTGTAGTTATGCAACCAGCAGATGCACCACTACAACTCCCAGCATGCACTTTAGCTGTTTGTGCAAGCTGGGAGTTGTAGTTATACAACAGCTGAAGGTACACTTTTCCATAGAAAAAAATGTGCCTCCAGCTGTTGCAAAACCATAAGTCCCAGCATGCCCATAAGGGAATGCTGGGAGTTGTGGTGGTCTGCCTCCTGCTGTTGCATAACTACAGCTCCCAGCATGCCCTTTTTGCATGCTGGGAGCTGTTGCTAAGCAACAGCAGGAGGCTGTAACTCACCTCCTGCTGCTGCTCCATCGCAGGCTGTCCCTCGCCGTCGCCGTCGCTCCTGGGGCCCCGATCCCAACATGGACGCCGGGGATCGGGGTCCCCAGCACCGGGGGTCGTCTTCCCGCACCCGCTCACGTCCTCCGGAAGAGGGGCGGAGCGGGTGTGGGAGTGACGCCCGCAGCAGGCGCCCTGATTGGTCGGCCGGTAATCCGGCCGACGAATCAGGGCGATCGTGAGGTGGCACCAGTGCCACCTCACCCCTGCAGGCTCTGGCTGTTCGGGGCCGTCAGAGACGGCCCTGAACAGCCAGTAATTCCAGGTCACCGGGTCACTGGAGACCCGATTGACCCGGAATCGCCGCAGATCGCTGGACTGAATTGTCCAGCGATCTGCGGCGATCGCCGACATGGGGGGGCATAATGACCCCCCTGGGCGATATGCCGGGATGCCTGCTGAACGATTTCAGCAGGCATCCGGCTCCGGTCCCCAACCGGCTAGCGGTGGGGGCCGGAATTCCCACGGGCGTATGGATACGCCCTGCGTCCTTAAGGACTCGGGATGCAGGGCGTATCCATACGCCCTGCGTCCTTAAGAGGTTAAATGTAAAAATAATAAATGTGTTATAATTCATTTTGTTAACCTTTTTCTTAATAATGTATTTTAATAATGTGTTGAAGTGTGTTTGTTGTTTTAACTTTTTTCACTTTTCTTTCTTTATTATTAAAATTGTTTAGGTACTACTACCACTTCCAGCATGGAACACATTGTTCCATGATGGGAGTAGTAGTACATGTACTAAATGACAGATCACCCCGTTGCGATCCTTCTGTATAATGTATAGATGCGGACGGGTGCCAGATGCTCTTCTATGGTCCCCTGCACTGCCATATATATATATACCTATTCATATTTCCCACAGAGAGCTGTGATTGGCCGGATGGTTCCAGCCAATCACAACTCTCTGCGGGAAATATGAATAGGTGTATATATATGGCAGTGCAGGGGACCATAGAAGAGCGGCCGGCTGCATCTATACATTATACACGAGGATTGCAGTGGGTGTCAGCCGTGACATCCGCTGTGATCTGTCCTTAACTGCAGGTACTACTTCTCCCAGCATGGAGCCGAGTGTGCTCCATTTTGGGAGTGGTAGTACCTGCAGTAAGGGACAGATCGCAGCAAGTGTCACTCCTAACATCTGTTGCAAACGTCCTGATGCTACAGATCCGGGAGAACAGCTGATGCTGAGCAGTAGATGTAAGTTGTATATCTACTGCCCAGCAAGAACTTACAGTGTGCCTGCAATGTGTATACAGTATACACATTGCTGGCTCACTTAACCCCTTGCTGAGCTGTGCGCTATTCGCCAGTCCAGCAAGTAAACAGTTAACTTACACTGCTGGACAGTGTAGGTTAACCCTTTGGTAGGTATACAGAATATACAGCTATCTATTGATAGCTGTATATAATGTATACAGAAGATGAAGAAGTCTCCTTACCTACCTTCGGTCCCGGCTGGGTCAGTGTAGCTCCGCCCCCTGTTGATGATGTCATTAGGGGTGGAAATTCAGATGGGAGCCAGGCTGGTAAGTGTGAGTCTCTGTTCACATTGTATGCTTTGTAAAATGTGAACAGACCCTTCTGGCAGTGTCTTCCCAGACAGAGAGACTCCAGCTGTTGCTAAACTGTAACTCCCAGCATGCCCAGATAGCCAAAGTTGTAGTTTTGCAGTTTTTCCTGGCGTATTTGCAGGTAGGAGAAAACCTCAGTGGAATCCTAGCCTCAAGAGGCAATTTTTTTTTTTGCTGTGATCTGTAGGTTTTTTTTTTGTATCATTTTTGCTTAAATGGGACTTGATCTTTTTTAACATTTACGCCATTCACCATGCGGAAACATAAAAACTATATTTTTAATATTCTGGACATTTACACATGTGACAATACTAAATATGTTAATAATTTTTATTTGTAAAATGGTAAAAGACAAATAATTTTATTTTTTATTGGAGAGGGTTTTATATAATTTTAAAAACATTTATTTATTATTTTACATTTCTTTTAAGCCCCATAGAGGACGTTCATATGCAATCATTGCATTCACTGGCTAAGCCAGGCTGCAGCAGTGAATTAGCGATCCAGAGGCAGGTAAGAAGACCCTCTGCCAATTTAGCTCATCAGACCCATGAGCTAACCCACATCTATGACTCAATGCATAAGACATCATTCGTCATGATGTCTAAAGGGTTAATGACAGCAAGCGGTGGAATAGTAGCCAACACTCACTGCTATGAAGCTAGCACAGTTCCTGATGCTATCGGTGTGGTCCCAGAAATCCAAATCCCCCCCCCCCCTCACAATTTTACACATATTTCTATGTCATGTCAGAAGTTGGGTAAAAGTTGAGACACACTTTAAATGTTAGGCCCTTTTTTGGGTCATTTATATGCCATAATCTGGTCATATCTTGTAACTCTGCATATATTTTGAGCTGTAACATTTTTGGGATTATTGCTTTTGGTCACATAGGGAGACCTAGCTGCTTTAGCTGTATGGGGCCCTGACATTTTTGATTGCGACCCTGAGTATATGTATGTGTGCACTGTATAAGCAGTGTTTCTATGTGTGCAACTATACTGTACATATGAATGTGTGTGTGATTCTTGTGTATGAAAATGCAAGGGTACAATATTTAGGGAAAAAATTGAAACATAAGTGCACCATGTAAAAGGGATTGTTAAATGAGTATTCTTACTTCAGCAAATTCTCACTTGCAGATCAGTGGGGTTTTTCCCTCTGGGATCCCTGCGGATCCTGAGAATGCATTAAAATTGAAGCCCTGGAAGTGTTGAGATGGCCGATGGGGAATGGATGCAGCTATGCCCATGCATGTATGTCCCGTTCAGTTCATTCAGAAACAGTGAAAGTCCCAGCAGTCAGACACACACTGATCCACAATGTATCCACTATCCTGTAGAAAGGGGATAACTATGTAGAATTGAGAATACCCTTTTAGGGTCTATTCACATGTACTTGCACATTTTGGATGAGCAGGATTTGAAGCTGTATTCAGTCAATTAGTTAACTTTGAAATATGTAGCATAAAATCTGCAGCATTAAATAGGTGTAGGATACTGTAGGTGTGAATACACCCTGCAGATTTTTTGCTGCAGAAATTCCACCATGGCTTAAATGGGCACTGTCATGAACTTTTTTTTTTTTAAATGTTGTAGTACATATGTACTACAACATATCTCTAATACATTTTCATAATTTTTTTATTTTCTTAAAATGCTTTAATTAACGTTTGAAAACCGGCCACTAGGGGTCTCCCTCCTAGTGGCCGGCTGTAGGCTGGCGTGACGTCACGCCTGAATTCGGACTGATGCCGGCCGGGCATCGGTCCTATTTCATTCAGCCTGCGCTCGCTCCCTGCCTATCAATCAGACAGGCAGGGAGCGAGCGCATTGACTCCCTGCCCGGCCGGCCACTCCTCCTGCACATGACGCTGCCGCTGCCCCTGCACGCCGTACTGTCTGGTGTATGTACGGATCTATTTTAGGGGAGAGCGGGGGTTAGGGGATAGCGGGGTTCGGCATTTTACACATGGGGGGGGGAGGGATTGGGGAACAGACGGAGGGAACGGGGTAGCACCGCGCCCATGGCCCTAACTAATTGTTTTCTGCACAGGGTGCCTTCAGCTGTTTCAACACTACAACTCCCAGCTTGCCCTGACAGCCAATAGATGTCAGGGCAAGCTGGGAGTTGTAGCGGTGAAACAGCTGGAGGCACCCTGTGTAGATGAACTAAGGGCGGAAGTGTCGGCCCCAGCAGGCATCAGTGACGTGGGGCCTGCTGGGGAAGTCTGCCTGGTAGTGAGCACACTACCAGGTAGGCAAAAAGTCATTTTTAACATAGTAAAAAAAATATTAAAACCAGGGAGGGGGTTAGGGATAGAAGGGTAATAGGCAGGGATAGAAGAAAAAAAAGATGGTGGGAGCTACCCTTTAAACATGCAGCAACTTCTTATCCAACTGTGTGAATGTACCCTTACAATGCGTACCCATCCTTAGGTTTTTGTTATGCATTTGGGTAAACTCTTTCATTGTAAAAACTTTACTCCCATTACATACAATAAACCTAGCCATAGGCACCCATTAAACCAACAGATGCCTATGGACATCACAGTTTTTTGCCCTGATAAAAAAATATAAGTGTAAATGTGTGTTGCATTTTTGTGGTGCTTTTTTCATATTCTTTATGAGAAATTCTAGAATCACATGATTCTAGACTTGTAATGGGAAAAAAACAATAATGAAAATAAGTAAAAAAAGAAAAAGTGTGAGGAGGCCTTAAAGGGGTACTCCGCTGCAAACATCTTATCCCCTATCCAAAGGATAGGGGATACGATTTTAGATTGTGGGGATTCCACCGCTGGGAACCTCCGTGATCTCCGCTGCGGCACCCCAGACAATTGGTACACAGAGCGAACTCCGCTCCGTGCCCTATTACTGCCGATGCCGGCTGCCACGTCCCCTCCATTCACCTCTATGGGAGGAGGTGTGACGACAATGTACTAGCCATCATGCCCCCTCCCATAGACATGAATGGAGCATAGAGCAGCTGATAAGTACTGTGATGTAAGGTAACAAACACAGAAACTGCAAGCTTCCATGTTCTGGACACCACCACTGCCGTCCCGGAGATTGCAGGGGTCCCCATTGGCAGGGAGTAAGATGTTTACAACGGAGTACCCCTTTAAAGAGTTTACTCAAACTTTGGAAGAAAAAAAAAGGTGACACCTTTTTTGTAATCCATTTAGTTTGCAGCAAATGGCGTTGTCCTGGCTGTATGTATGAGCATATTCTCCCCTAGTATATATCCTTCTATGGGGGAATATTTATGAACATTTATATTTAAGTAAACCATTTAATTGTGTTCATGGGGTTATGTTAGTCCAACAGAGGGCAAAAAAAGTGTCCTCTTGCCGTGCAGTGCTAGTATACATCAGTATACCTACCACAAATGTGTAACATATTTCATAGTCATTGTTTTTCCATAAATGGGATCATACCCTTTTCCTCACATACACTGCATTTGGAAAGTCTTAAAGGGCCACTCCGGTGGAATTTTTTTTTTTAAATGAACTGGTGTCAGGAAGTTAAACAGATTTGTATATTACTTCTATTTAAAAATCTGAATCCTTCCAGTACTTATCAGCTGCTCTATGCTCCAGAGAAAGTAAAAAAAAGTTTATTTAATTTTATTTTTCCAGTGGAGTACCCCTTAAGGACGCAGGATGTACTCAAACGGCCCCTTTTCCGAGTCCTTAAGGACTCAGGACGTTTGAGTACGTCCTGTCAAATCCCGGCCTCCCGCCGCTAGCCGGAGGGGAGCCGGTGCCCGATGCCTGCTGAAATCGTTCAGCAGGCATCGCCCAGGGGGGTCATGTCGGCGATGGCCGCATCTGCGGCAGATTTCAGGTCAATCGGGTCTCCAGTGACCCGGAATTACAGGCTGTTCTCTGTCTCTGACGGCCCCGAACAGCCATAGCCAGCAGGGGTGAGGTGGCACTGGTGCCACTTCACGATCGCCCTGATTCGTCGGCCGGTTTACCGGCCGACCAATCAGGGCACCTGCTGCGGGTGTCACTCCCGCCACCCGCTCCGCCCCTCTGCCGGAGCACGTGAGCGGGTGCGGGACGTGGACCCCGGGAGCTGGGGACCCCGATCCCCGGCGTCAATGTTGGGATCGGGGCCCCAGGAGCGGCGGCGGAACTGACCTGTGCCCGGAGCAGCAGCAGGAAGTGAGTGACAGCCTCCTGCTGTTGCTTAGCAACAGCTCCCAGCATGCAAAAAGGGCATGCTGGGAGCTGCAGTTATGCAACAGCAGGAGGCAGACCACCACAACTCCCAACATTCCCTTATGGACATGCTGGGACTTATAGTTTTGTAACAGCTGGAGGCACATTTTTTTCTATGGAAAAGTGTACCTTCAGCTGTTGTATAACTACAAGTCCCAGCTTGCACAATCAGCTAAAGTGCATTCTGGGAGTTGTAGTGGTGCATATGCTGGTTGCATAACTACAACTCCCAGCATGCCCGTTGGCTGTCGGTGACTGCTGAGAGTTGAAGTTTTGCAACAGCTGAAGGCACACTGGTTTTGAAACACTGAGTTAAGTAGCAAACCAGTGTGTCTCCAGCTGTTGCATAACTACAATCCCCAGCATCCCCAGCCAAAGTAGTATGCCTCCAGCTGTTGCATAACTACAAGACCCAGCATGCCCTTCCGCTGTCCGTACATGCTGGGGGTTGTAGCTTTTGCAACAGCTGAAGGCACACTGGTTGCAAAACACTGAGTTTGTTACCAAACTCGGTGTTTCACAACCAGTGTGCCTCCAGCTGTTGCAAAACTACAACTCCCAGCATGCATTGATAGACCGTACATGCTGGGAGTTGTAGTTTTGCAACAGCTGGATGTTTCTCCCCCCCAATGTGAATGTACAGGGTACACTCACATGGGCGGAGGTTTACAGTAAGTATCCGGCTGCAAGTTTGAGCTGCGGCATATTTTCTGCCGCAGCTCAAACTGCCAGCGAGAAACTACTGTGAGCCCCTGCCCGTGCGACTGTACCCTAAAAACACTACATTACACTACACTAACACAAAATAAAAAGTAAAAAAACACTACATATACACATACCCCTACACAGCCCCCCTCCCCTCCCCATAAAAAATGAAAAACATCTGGTACGCCACGGTTTCCAAAACGGAGCCTCCAGCTGTTGCAAAACAACTACTCCCAGTATTACCAGACAGCCACTGACTGTCCAGGCATGCTGGGAGTTATACAACAGATGGAGGCACCCTGTTTGGGAATCACTGGCGTAGAATACCCCTATGTCCACCCCTATGCAATCCCTAATTTAGGCCTCAAATGCGCATGGCGCTCTCACTTTGGAGCCCTGTCGTATTTCAAGGCAACAGTTTAGGGTCACATATGGGGTATCGCCGTACTCGGGAGAAAATTGTGTTACAAATTTTGGGGGGTATTTTCTGCTTTAACCTTTTTAAAAATGTAAAATTTTTGGGAAAAGAAGCATTTTAGGTAAATAAAAACATTTATTTTTTTACATATGCAAAAGTCGTGAAACACCTGTGGGGTTTTCAGGTTCACTTAACCCCTTGTTACGTTCCCCGAGGGGTCTAGTTTCCAAAATAGTATGCCATGTGTTTTTTTTTTTGCTGTCCTGGCACCATAGGGGCTTCCTAAATGCGGCATGCCCCCAGAGCAAAATTTGCTTTCAAAAAGCCAAATGTGACCCCTTCTCTTCTGAGATCTGTAGTGCGCCAGCAGAGCACTTTTCACCCTCATATGGGGTGTTTTCTGAATCGGGAGAGATTGGGCTTCGAATTTTGGGGGGTATTTTCTGCTATTACCCTTTTTAAAAATGTAAAACTTTTGGGAAACCAAGCATTTTAGGGAAAAATTATTATTTTTTTTTTTTACATATGCAAAAGTCGTGAATCACCTGTGGGGTATTAAGGTTCACTTTACCCCTTGTTATGTTCCCCGAGGGGTCTAGTTTCCAAAATGGTATTCCATGTTTTTTTTTTTTGCTGTTCTGGCACCATAGGGGCTTCCTAAAGGTGACATGCCCCCCAAAAACCATTTGTCGCTCCTTCCCTTCTGAGCCCTCTACTGCGCCCGCCGAACAATTAACATAGACATATGACGTATGTGCTTACTCGAGAAAAATTGGGCTACAAATACCATTAAAAAGTTTCTCCTTTTTACCCCTTGCAAAAATGCAAAAATTGGGTCTACAAGAACATGCGAGTATAAAAAATGGAGATTGTGAATTTTCTCCTTCACTTTGCTGTTATTCCTGTGAAACACCTAAAGGGTTAAAACGCTGACTGAATGTCATTTTGAATACTTTGGGGGGTTCAGTTTTTATAATGGGGTAATTTGTGGGGTATTTCTAATATGAAGACCCTTCGAATCCACTTCAAACCTGAACTGGTCCCTGAAAAAAAGCGAGTTTCAAAATTTTGTGAAAAATTGCTGCTGAACTTTGAAGCCCTCTGGTGTCTTCCAGAAGTAAAAACTCATAGATTTTATGATGCAAACATAAAGTAGACATATTGGAAATGTGAATAAAAAAAAATTTTTTTGGGAATATCCATTTTCCTTACAAGCAGAGAGCTTCAAAGTTAGAAAAATGCTAAATTTTCAAATCTTTCATCAAATTTTGGGATTTTTCACCAAGAAAGGATGCAAGTTACCACAAAATTTTACCACTATGTTAAAGTAGAATATGTCACGAAAAAACAATCTGGGAATCAGAATGATAACTAAAAGCATTCTAGAGTTATTAATGTTTAAAGTGATAGTGGTCAGAATTGCAAAAAATGGCCGAGTCCTTAAGGTGAAAAAGGGCTCAGTCCTTAAGGGGTTAAGTAAAGCTGCCCAGTGGGTGTGAGGGAGCAGCGATGCACACACCTATGTACATCGCCCTTACCAAGTACTGTACAGGAGTAGGAGTCACTGCTCTCGCACGTACATCCGATAAATAACCCACTGTGTTGGCAGTCACTACCAGGGCCGGATCATCATTGGTGCTCATGAAGCGCCTGCTCCGGGCCCTGTGTCCGCAGGGGGCCCTCGTCACATTCGGAACATCCCTGTGTCCCGAAAAATCTTTTCAGGACACAAGGTTGCCCCAGTTACCTCTCTGCGGCCCAGCGTTAACTTTAAAAACGCAGGGGCCGCAGGGAAGTAGCGCACGCAGGGACGTCACTGACGTCCCGTGCGTGCGCCCATGGTAACAGCAGAGATGAGCAGTGAGGAGGACGTGTGCACACATGGTAACAGCGGAGAAGAGAGGAGGACGTGTGCGTGCATGGTAAGTATCCAGCACCAGCTGGCAGCACTTCATCTTCAGTGTTCCGACCTCCGATCGGAGGAACAGTGGTCGGAACACCGAAGTGGGGCAATAAACAGGCATACAGCCTCCGGCCATACACCATATTTGGCTGAAGGCTGTATGTCTGTGGGGGAACTGTACTGCACCTAATGTGGTGGACTATACTGCACCTAATGTGGGGAACTATACTGCACCAAATGTGGGGAACTATACTGCACCTAATGTGGGGGAACTATACTGCACCTAATTTGGGAGAACTGTACTGCACCTAATGTGGGGGACTATACTGCACCTAATGTGGGGAACTGTACTGCACCAAATGTGGGGAACTATACTGCACCTAATGTGGGGGAGCTATACTGCACCTAATTTGGGGGAACTGTACTACACCTAATATGGGGAACTGTACTGCACCTAATGTGGGGGTACTGTACTGCACCTAATGTGGGGAAACTATACTGCACCTAATGTGGGGGAACTATACTGCACCTAATGTGGGGGAACTATACTGCACCTAATTTGGGGGACTATACTGCACCCAATGTGGGGAACTATACTGCACCTAATGGGGGGGAGCTATACTGCACCTAATTTGGGGGAACTGTACTACACCTAATATGGGGAACTGTAC
The DNA here is from genome assembly GCF_029499605.1 of Hyla sarda. Lineage (NCBI taxonomy): Eukaryota > Metazoa > Chordata > Amphibia > Anura > Hylidae > Hyla > Hyla sarda. The sequence goes on along the minus strand of NC_079192.1, from coordinate 350,065,242 downwards.
TGCACCTAATGTGGGGGTACTGTACTGCACCTAATGTGGGGAAACTATACTGCACCTAATGTGGGGGAACTATACTGCACCTAATGTGGGGGAACTATGCTGCACCTAATTTGGGGGACTATACTGCACCCAATGTGGGGAACTATACTGCACCTAATGGGGGGGAACTATACTGCACCTAATGTGGGGGAACTATACTGCACCCAATGTGGGGAAGTATACTGCACCTAATGTGGGGGACTATTCTGCACCTAATGTGGGGAACTGTACTGCACCTAATATGGGGAACTGTACTGAACCTAATGTGGGGGAACTATACTGCACCTAATGTGGGGAACTATACTGCACCTAATGCAGGGAACTATACTGCACCTAATGTGGGGAACTATACTGCACCTAATATGGGGAACTGTACTGAACCTAATGTGGGGGAACCATACTGCACCTAATGTGGGGAACTACACTGCACCTAATGTGGGGGACTATACTGCACCTAATGTAGGGGACTATACTGCACCTAATGTGGGGAACTATACTGCACCTAATGTGGGGGACTATACTGCACCTAATGTAGGGGACTATACTGCACCTAATGTGGGGAACTATACTGCACCATCATAATGAAGTGCTCCGTCTTCCAGGCAGCCATAATCTGGCCCTGGTCACTACATCTGTAAATCAGCAGTTATAGGCAAAACAAAGGACAATAATGCATCATAAACATATCTCAATAATTGTAATTCTCCACTTTTGGAACAAGAATATTCTGATAGTATGAAAGGCAAGTGATTGTGAGCTGTGTCTTCAGGTTCATAGGCAGAATGCACTCTGTATGTGTCACTTTGTACTGGTTATAGTGAGAATTTTTGTCCTTCACATGTACTTTGTTTTCATTCGTACCACACTATGCAGTCAATGTTAGTCAATGGAGCAGTACACAAATGGCTGTATTTTCATCCAAAGTCTGCAGCATGCAACATTAATCTCCTCCCAGAAACCAATGCAGCCTGAAAAAGGAATCCATTGTACAGATGCATATTTACATTGATATGACATCTATATCATTATTTGCTTCAGGAATAAAGAAGAAGATAATCATGGTCAGTCAAACAAGTTAAAAATAGAATACTGTTATATTCATTGAGCTGGATTAGAATCACTTCCAGAACACTACTATTTGTAAATTCATATCGAATCCACAGCAGAATACACATAAATGACATGCAGACTGTACTGAGGATTCTGGTGCAGATATTACTTTGCTACTTTGAAAATAGTGAAGTCAGGCAGGTGAATACTGTCAGTAGTTTATTCTGAAAAGCAAAAGCAGCTGTGTGTACTGTACTGTACTGTACATTTTTTTGTCTTCAGTTTTTTTTTCTTTTGCTCTTACATACTGAAAAGAAATGTATTCTATCTGTGGATAACCTACATGCTCGATGATTCCAATACTACACTGAATGTCTTCTACAGCTAATGATGGTTTCTTAGTTTCTTTTGGTTTAAAAAAAATCACATTTAATAAATGCAGTTAATAAAAAAAGAAAAACAAAATAGTGAAGTTTACAATGAGGTTATTTCTGCAACATGTGGATGAGATTAAGAATGCACTGTAATCTGCTGCACAAACCCAGAAACATCCACGTAAATGATAAGGACATTAAATGTCACAGATTTCTATCTCTAAGGTGATTCCTAATATTTTCGTCACTTTCAGGCTAGGTTTCCACTTGTTTTTTTTTTTTTTGCAAAGATGCCAATAAAATGCCCATTCTGCCGCATGTTTTTTGTGTGAAAAAAACGCTGTGGACAGATGTTAGCTGCAAGTCAATAGTTAACTGCAAAATGCCATATCCACTTGGCGTTTTTCAGTTTGGCCTTTTTTTTTATCCTTTGGTGTTTTTGGGCTTTTTAAAAACCACCTCTTGTTGAGACTTTGGCGTTTTTTCGGGAAAATCTTTGCGTTTTCCTCCCATGGAAGTCTATGGAAGTGAAAAAATGCCAAGAAAAACGCTATGTGGGTTTTAACTTTGGTGTTTTTTTAGGCGTTTTATTCTTTTTTGGATGATCCAAAAATGTGATGGAAATACCTTTTTTTATTAAAATTTTGTAGGGTACCATTAAAAAAATAATTATAAAAAAAAGATACATTAGTAATGGAAATTTTTTTTAACACAATATATCTTTTTTATTTGTATTAATTAATTAATTTTAATTAATTTTTAAACATGGATCAATTTATATGGGCAGGCAGGGCACTAAAAATGTAGCCGACAATAATAAAAATGTAGTGTGTGTGTCTTTCACTTTTTTTAACACATTTTTTAGGTAGTACTAATACTCCCAGCATGGAACACACTGTTCCATGATGGGAGTAGTAGTACCTGTACTAGTTGACATATCTCCCAGGTTCCGTTGCAATCCTTCTGTATAATGTATAGATGCAGTTGGGCGCTCTACTATGGTCCCCAGCACTGACGTATATATACACCTATTCATATTTCCCACAGAGAGCTGTGATTGGCCAGATGGTTCCAGCCAATCGCTAATCTCTGTTGGAAATATGAATAGGTGTATATATACGTCAGTGCAGGGGACCATAGAAGAGCAGCCTCCCGCATCTATACATTATATAGGAGGATCACAGCGGGCATCAGGAGTGACACTCGCTGCGATCTGTCTATTAATGCAGGTACTACAGCTCCCAGCATGGAACAGAATGTGCTCCATGTTGGGAGTAGTAGTACCTGCAGTAAGGGACAGAGCACAGCGGATGTCACTCCTCCTGACACCCAATACGATCGTCCGGAAGTGAATTTCGAGACTCAGCTGTGCTCACGGCTACAGAGCCTGGAGAACAGCTGATGCTGAGCAGTAGATATACCGTGGGGATCAAAAGTTTGGGCACCCCAGGTAAAAATTTGTATTAATGTGCATAAAAAAGCCAAGGAAAGATGGAAAAATCTCCAAAAGGCATCAAATTACAGATTAGACATTCTTATAATATGCTAACAAAAGTTAGATTTTATTTCCATCATTTACATTTTCAAAATAACAGAAAACAAAAAAAATGGTGTCTGCAAAAGTTTGGGCACCCTGCATAGTTAATATCTTGTACTGCCCCCTTTGGCAAGTATCACAGATTGTAAATGCTTTTTGTAGCCAGTCAAGAGTCTTTCAATTCTTGTTTGAGGTATCTTTGCCCATTCTTCCTTACAAAAGTCTTTCAGTTCTTTGAGATTTCTGGGCTGTCTGTCACGCACTTCTCTTTTAAGGTCTATCCATAGATTTTCAATTATGTTGAGGTCAGGAGATTGTGAAGGCCATAGCAAAACCTTCAGTTCACGCCTCTTGATGTAATCCCCTATGGATTTTGAGGTGTGTTTAGGATCATTATCCATTTGTAGAAGCCATCCTCTCTTTAACTTCAGCTTTATCACAGATGGCATCAAGTTAGCATCCAAAATTTGCTTAAATTTTAGCAAATTCATTTTTCCTTCTACTCGTGAGATGTTCCCTGTGCCACTGGCTACAATACAACCCCAAATCATGATTGATCCACCCCCATGCTTAACAGTTGGACAGAAGTTCATTTCAATAAATTCTGTTCCCCTTCTCCAAATGTACCTTTGCTCATTCCGGCCAAAAAGTAAAATTTTAACCTCATTGGTCCACAGAACTTGTTTGCAAAATGCATTAGGCTTGTCTATATGTTCATTTGCAAAGTTCAAACGCTGATTTTTGTGGTGAGGACATAAAAGAGGTTTTCTTCCGATGACTCTTCCTTGAGACCATATTTGTACAAGTATCTCTTTATAGTGGAATAGTGTACCACAACTCCAGTGTCTGCCAGATCTTTCTGGAGGGATTGTGCAGTCAAATGTGGGTTTTGAATTGTTTTTCTCACAATCCTGCGAGCTGTTCTGTCTGATATTTTTCTTGGTTTTCTAGATCTTGCTTTAACTTCCACTGTTCCTGATAACTGCCATTTCTTAATTACAATCCGAACAGGAGAATATTGACATCTGAAAACGTTTTGCTATCTTCTTATAGCCTTCTCCAGCTTTGTGAGCGTCAACAATTTTCAGTTTCAGATTTCTAGACAACTGCTTAGAAGAAGCCATGGTGCTGATTGTTGGCGCAAGGTCAAATGAGTCTGGGCATTTAAAACCTTTGAGATTGACATCACTTGGTCTTCCCAGATGATGACTTAGAACAATCCATGACACTGGCAGGTCTCAGCTTTGCAAAGGGGGCAGTGCGTGCTATAAATTCTGCAGGGTGCCCAAACTTTTGTAGACGTCAATTTTTTGACACATTATAAGAATGTCTAATCTGTAATTTGATGCCTTTTGGAGATTTTTCCATCTTTCCTTGGCTTCTTTATGCACATTAATACAAGTTTTTACCTGGGGTGCCCAAACTTTTGATCCCCACTGTACATCGTATATCTACTGCCCAGCAAGTATTTACAGTGAGCCTGCAATGTGTATACAGTATACGCATTGCTGGCTCACTTAACCCTTTGCTTAGCTGAATGCTGTGCACCAGCCCAGCAAGGAAAGAGTTAACTTACACTGCTGGACAGTGTAAGTTAACCCTTTGGGTGGTATAAACTATATACAGCTATCTATAGATAGCTGTATATAGTGTATACAGAAGAAGAAGTCCGCTTACTTCCCTCCAGTCCCGGCTGGGTCCGTGTAGCTCCGCCCCCTAGTGATGTCATTAGGGGGTGGGGCTTCAGACGGGATCCAGGCTGATAAGCGTGAGACTCTGTACACTTTGTATGTTTTGTATAATGTGAACAGACCCTTCTGGCAGTGTCTTCCCAGAGAGGGAGACTCCAGCTGTTGCTAAACTACAACTCCCAGCATGCACAGACAGCCAAAGGCTGTCTGGGCATGCTGGGAGTTGTAGTTTTGCAACAATTGGAGGCTCCCTGTTTGGGAAGACATTACAATATGGGAGCTCTCCCCAGCGGACAGCGGATGAACTGGATTTTTTTTTTATAAAATAATTTTTCTAATGTGTTGCCTTTTTTTTTAAATTGAATTTTCAGGCTTAGCAGTGGAAGCTGTCTAATAGACGGAATCCATTACTAAGCCGGGGCTTATCGTTAGCCCCAAAATCAGCTACCACTAACCTGGTGCCGGGAAGAGTCGGTACCAACAGGCCCGTAGCATCAAAAATGGCGCTCTTGGGCCTAGGTGGTAACAGGCTGGTGTTATTTAGGCTGGGGAGGGCCAGTAACAATGGTCCTCGCCCCCCCTGGTAATGTCAAGCTGTTGCTGCTTTGTTGGTATCTGGCTGAGAATAAAAAGACGGGGAACCCTATGCATTTTTTTTTTACATTTATTTATTTAAAAAAAAAACAATTTTTGACCCTCCGATCCTGTTGGTACCAGCTCTTCCCGGCACCCCTGGGTGGGTACCGGGGTAATAATTGGGGGTTAGCGCTAGCTGTTTTTGGGGCTAACGCTAAGCCCTGCTCAGTAATGGATTCCGTCTATTAGACAGCTTCCCCTACTAAGCCTGAAAATTCAATAAAAAAAAAAAAAAAGATGACACATTGGAAAAATAATTATACTTTAAAAAACACCCCCCCCCCCCACAGCCCTCGTTAACCATTTTATTCATCCGCAGTAGTCCTCCGAATCCACCGTAATGTTCTGCATACACGGATCTGAAACGAGAAGAAAAAAGAAACACAAAAAATAAGTTAGGACATTTTGGGCGCTCTCTACTTGGGAAAGCGCCCAAAATGCAATGTCTTCCCAAACAGATAGCCTACAATTGTTGCAAAACTACAACTCCCAGCGTGCACAGACAGCCTTTGGCTGAGTTGTAGTTTAGCAACAGCTGGAGTCTCCCTGTCTGGGAGGACACTGCTAGAAGGGTCTGTTCACATTATACAAAACAGACAATGTGAACAGAGCCTCACACCCGTACCAGCCTGGCTTCCGTCTGTAGCTCCGCCCCTAATTACATCATCACTAGGGGCGTAACTACATGGACACGGCCGGCACAGGATCAAGGGAAGTAAGTGGACGTCGGCTTCTGTTTACACTATATACAGCTATCTATAGATAGCTGTATATACTGTATACAGCCCAAAGGGCCTGTAGGAGCAGGGAGTCTTGTCAGTATAGCGACAGGATTCCTGACTCCTGTACAGTATACGTGTGTACACTATGCACCCCTGTATACTATACGGCCGGGGGAGGTGAATAGTGATGCTGTACATCACTCCTCATCTCCTTACACTTTGTGGACCGGGCGCTCAGCATCCGACCCACAGAGTCGTACCCTGAAGACAGTGAAAGAACTGCCACAGGGTACAAAATTGGCTGTTTCCACACACCAGTAAAAAATGCCAGAAAAAACGGCAGAAAAACTGCAAAAAATCAGCAGATTTTCTGGTGTTTTTGCTGGCGTTTTTTTAAGGTGTTAAAAAAAATAAAAAATGGAAAACTGCCACAGCTTTTTCCTGCGTTTTGGAAGTTTTTTTTTGGTTTCTTCTGGCGTTTTTTGTGGTGTGTAGAAACGGCCAAATTTGTACCCTGTGGCAGTTTTTCACTGCCTTCAGGGTACGACTCTGTGGGTCGAATGCTGAGCGCCTGGTCCACAAAGTGTAAGGAGATGAGGAGTGATGTACGGCATCACTACTCACCTCCCCAGGACCTATAGTATACAGGGGTGCATAGTGTACCCGTGTATACTATACAGGAGCCGGGAATCCTGTCACTATACTGACGGGACTCCCTGCTCCTATAGCCCCTTTGGGCGGTATACACTATATACAGCTTTCTGTAGATAGCTGTATATAGTGTATACAGAAGAGGAGATCCCCTTACATCCCTTGCTCCCTGTCCCTGCCGGGTCTGTGTAGCTCCACCCCTAGTGATGGCGTCATTAGGGGGCAGAGCTACAAACGGGAGGCAGAGTGGTAAGTATGAGGCTATGTTCACATTGTACATTTTGTATAATGTGAACAGACCCTTCTGCCAGTGTCTTCCCAGACAGGGATACTCCAGCTGTTGCTAAACTACAACTCCCAGCATTCCCAGACAGCCAAGGCTGTCTGGGCATGCTGGGAGTTGTAGTTTTGCAACAATTGGAGGCTCTCTGTTTCTGACACCCGTTGCGATCTGTTTATTAATGCAGGTACTACAGCTCCTAGCATGGAGCTGAGTGGGAGCAGTAGTACCTGCAGCTAAGGACAGATCACAGTGGATGTCACTCCTGACACCCGCTGCGATCGTCCTGTATAATGTATAGATGCGGGCAGCAGCTCTTCTCTGGTCCCCTGCACTGCCATATATATAACTATTCATATTTCCCACAGATCGTTGTGATTGGTTGGTACCATCTGGCTAATCACAGCTCTCTGTGGGAAATATGAATCTGTGATGTGAATAACATCACAGAACACAGTGCCGGATAGCGGAGAAGAACTGCAGTGCCGTGGCTTCTATACATTATATAGGAGGATTGCAACGGGTGTCAGAAGTGACACCCAGGGCGATCTGTCTATTAGTACAGGTACTACTACTCCAATCATGGAACAGTCTGCTCCATGTTGGGAGTAGTAGTACTACTTAAAAAATGTAAAAAAAAATAAAGAAAAAAAAAGTTAAAAACACACTTTATTAAACACATTAAAAAACTTATTTTAAAAAACATTGCTAATAAAAAGATTAACAAAATTACTCTAACCCCTTAACGACCACGGACGTAAATGTACGTCCTGGTGTGGCGGTACTTAGCACACCAGGACATACATTTCCGTCCTGTGTATGACTGCGAGCATCGGAGCGGTGCTCGCGTCATACACTGCAGTAGCAGCCGGGGACTCGCCAGTAATTTCCGACATCCCCAATCACGCAGATGTCTGCCATTAACCCCTCAGATGCCGTGATCAAAACATATCATGACATCTGCAGCAATGCACATGTTAAAATAGATGGTTGGATCGCCGTCAGCGCTGCCGGGGGGATCCGATCATCTGTAATGGCGGCCGGAGTTCCCCTCACCTGCCTCCGGCCGGTGCATAGCACTGAACAGTATTAGCAATCAAAGGATTGCTATAGATCCTGGGTTCTCAACCCGTGGTACGCGTACCCCTGTGGGTACGCCACGGGTTGAGCGGGGGTACGCGAAAGCGCTGTCAAATACCGGCCATGCATTGGCCAGTATCTGAAAGTGCATAGCCGCGGCAGCTCACCGTACAGTTGCTACTGTGAGTGAGCTGCCTGGTTGCCGGGGAGACGTGTGACCTCCCCTGACGTTGCGCGGAGTTGCCGCACAGCGCAGGAGAACGTCACACGTCAGTGCGGCCCCGCCGAACGGGACGCTCTGCATAAAGAAGCAACAAACAGGGTCCCGCCGGAGACCAGGTAAAAAGTATAAAAAAGTTAATAACTGTGTGGGCCAGAGGGGGAATGTATTGGACGGAGCACAAGGCATTAAGATGGAGGGGGAGAGGGATGGGGAGTAATAAAGAATAAAGCACAAGGCATTAAAATGTAACGCCTTGTGCTTTATTACTCCCCATCCCCCCCCCTCCGCCATTATCCCTCTCCCCCTCCATCTTAATGCCTTTTGCTTTATTACTCCTCATCCCCCCTCTGCCATTATCCCTCTCCCCCTCCATTTCATGATTAAATGGAGGGGGAGAGGGATAATGGCAGAGGGGTGATGATGGGGGGATGGGGAGTGATAAAGCAAAAGGCATTAAGATGGAGGGGGAGAGGGATAATGGCGGAGGAGTGATGATGGGGGGATGGGGAGTGATAAAGCACAAGGCATTAAGATGGAGGGGGAGAGGGATAATGGTGAAGGGGGGATGAGGGGGAAATGAAGCACAAGGCATTAAGATGGAGGGGGAAAGGGATAATGGCGGAGGGGGGATGTGGAGTGATAAAGCACAAGGCATTAAAATTTAATGGCTTGTGCTTTATTACTCCCCATATCCCCTCATTCCCCCCTCCACCATTAGTGCTCTCCTCCTCCATCTTAATCCCCTTGCGCCATTTCCCCTTCCTCTGATCCCCTTTTGCCATATCGGATAATAATGGCACAAGGGGATTAAATTGGAGGGGGGGGGAAATGGCAAAAGGGGATTAATATGGAGGGGGGTGTTGATTACCCCCCCCCCCTCCATCTTAATCCCCTTGTGTTATTATTCCCCCTCAGTCTTAATCCCCTTTTGCCATTTTCCCCCCTCCATCTTAATCCCCTTGTGCTATTATTATCCGATATGGGAAAAGGGGATCAGAGGAAGGGGGAATGGTGCAAGAGGATCAGAGGGAGGGAGGAATAATGTCACAAGAGATTAAAATGGATAATCAACCCCCCCCCTCCATCTTTATCCCCTTGTGCTATTATTCCTCCTCCATCTTAATCCCCTTGTGTTATTATTCCCCCTCCATCTTTATCCCCTTGTGTTATTATTCCCCCTCCATCTTATCCCCTTGTGTTATTATTCCCCCTCCATCTTTATACTCTTGTGCTATTATTCCTCCTCCATCTTAATCCCCTTGTGCTATTATTCCTCCTCCATCTTAATCCCCTTGTGTTATTATTCTTCCTCCATCTTTATCCCCTTGTGCTATTATTCCTCCTCCATCTTAATCCCTTTGTGCCATTATTCCTCCTCCATCTTAATCCCCTTGTGCTATTATTCCTCCTCCATCTTAATCCCCTTGTGTTATTATTCTTCCTCCATCTTTATCCCCTTGTGCTATTATTCCTCCTCCATCTTAATCCCTTTGTGGCATTATTCCTCCTCCATCTTAATCCCCTTGTGCTATTATTCCTCCTCCATCTTAATCCCCTTGTGCTATTATTCCTCCTCCATTTTAATCCCCATGTGTTATTATTCCTCCTCCATTTTAATCCCCCTGTGTTATTATTCCTCCTCCATCTTAATCCCTTTGTGCCATTATTCCTCCTCCATCTTAATCCCCTTGTGCTATTATTCCCCCTCCATTTTAAACCCCTTGTGTTATTATTCCCCCTCCATCTTTATCCCCTTGTGTTATTATTCCCCCTCCATGTTATCCCCTTGTGTTATTATTCCCCCTCCATCTTTATCCTCTTGTGCTATTATTCCTCCTCCATCTTAATCCCCTTGTGCTATTATTCCTCCTCCATCTTAATCCCCTTGTGTTATTATTCTTCCTCCATCTTTATCCCCTTGTGCTATTATTCCTCCTCCATCTTAATCCCTTTGTGCCATTATTCCTCCTCCATCTTAATCCCCTTGTGCTATTATTCCTCCTCCATCTTAATCCCCTTGTGCTATTATTCCTCCTCCATTTTAATCCCCCTGTGTTATTCTTCCTCCTCCATCTTAATCCCCCTGTGTTATTATTCCTCCTCCATCTTAATCCCTTTGTGCCATTATTCCTCCTCCATCTTAATCCCCTTGTGCTATTATTCCTCCTCCATCTTAATCCCCTTGTGCTATTATTATTCCTCCTCCATCTTTATCCCCTTGTGCTATTATTCCTCCTCCATCTTAATCCCCTTGTGCCATTATTCTTCCTCCATGTTAATACCCTTGTGTTATTATTCCTCCTCCATCTTAATCCCCTTGTGTTTCTCCCTCCCTCGGATCCTCTTGCACCATTCCCCCTTCCTCTGATCCCCTTTTGCCATATCGGATAATAATGACACAAGGGGATTAAGATGGAGGGGGGAATGGCAAATGGGGATCAGAGGGAGGGGGGAATAATGGCACAAGGGGATTAAGATGGAGGGGGGAATAGTGGCACAAGGGGATTAAGACGGAGGGGGGAATAGTGTCAAAAGGGGATTAAGATGCAGAGGGGGGGATAGTGGCACAAGGGGATTAAAATGGAGGGGGGATAGTAGCACAAGGGGATTAAGATGGAAGTGGGGAATAATAGCACAAGGGGATTAAAATGGAGGAGGATAATAGCACAAGGGGATTAAGATGGAGGCATTAGTATACAGCTAATGCATTAATATAAAGGTGAGAATAAGCCTTTTGTACCCCTCGCCCGCAAGTTCCACGCGAGGGGGTACTCGCGGACATACTTTCAAGCTTTGGGGGTACATTCGCCAAAAAGTTTGAGAACCACTGCTATAGATAGTCCCCCTATTAAAGTGTAAAAATAAAAGTTAAAAAAGTAAAAAAAAAGCTAAATTTTTTTTTGAAAAATCCCCTCCCCCTACAAAAAAGAAAATTGTCCCTTTTTCCCATTTTACCTCCAAAAAGCATAAACATTTTTTTTAATAAACATATATGGTATCGCTGTGTGCGGAAATGATCCCGTACGGTGAACAGCTTAAACTTAAAAAAATCCAAAAATGCTGCTTTTTTGCCACGTTTTATAAAAAAAAAATGTATAATAATTGTCCAAAAAGTTTTATATATGCAAATGTGGTATCAATAATAAGAACAGATGATGGCGTAAAAATAGGGCCCTCATACCACCCCATATACGGAAAAATGAAAAAGTTATAGGTGGTCAAAATTTGGCGATTTTATATTACTAATTTTGTACAAAAAGTTTGAGATTTTTTTTAAGCGGTACAAAAATAGAACAGTATCTAGCCATGGGTATCATTTTAATCATATTGACCCACAGAATAAAGAACACGTCATTTTTACCGTAAAGTGTATAGTGTGAAAACAAAACCTCCAAAGTGTGCAAAATTGTGGTTTTCATTTCAATTTTCTCCATAAAAAAATTATTCTTTAACCCCTTAAGGACTCAGCCCATTTGGACCTTAAGGACTCAGACAATTTTATTTTTACGCTTTCGTTTTTTCCTCCTCCCCTTCAAAAAATCATAACTCTTATATTTTCATCCACAAACTAGTATGAGGGCTTGTTTTTTGCGCGACCAGTTGTCTATTGTAATGCCATCACTCACTTTACCATAAAATGTATGGCGCAACCAAAAAATACTACTTGTGTGGGAAAATTAAAAAGAAAACCGCAATTTTGCTAATTTTGGAAGGTTTTGTTTTCACGCCGTACAATTTATGGTAAAAATGACGTGTTTTTTATTCTCTGGGTCAATATGATTAAAATGATGCCCATGATTATACACTTTTCTATTACTGTTGCCCTTCAAAAAAATCGCAAACTTTTTAACCAAATTAGTACGTTTAAAATCCCCCCATTTTGAAGACCTATAACTTTTTCATTTTTCCATATTTATGCGGTGGTATGAGGGCTCATTTTTTGCGCCGTGATCTGTACTTTTTATTAATACCATATTTGCTTATACAAAACTTTTATAAAATTTTTTATTAATTTTTTTGGAATAAAATGTTATAAAAAAGCAGCTATTTTGGACTTTTTTTTTTTTTTTTACGTTCACGCCGTTCACCGTACGGGATCATTTACATTTTATTTTAATAGTACGGATATTTACGCACGCGGCGATACCAAATATGTATATAAAATAATTTTTTTACACTTTTTGGGGGTAAAATAGGGAAAATGGGACAATTTACGTTTTTATTGGGGGAGGGGGTTTTTCACATTTTTTTTACTTAATTTTTTTTACTTTTATTTTTACACTCTTATAGTCCCCATAGGGGACTATTTATAGCAACCATTCGATTGCTAATCCTGTTCAGTGCTATGTATAGGACATAGCACTGATCAGGGTTATCGGTCATCTTCTGCTCTGGTCTGCGGGAAGGCAGATCAGAGCAGAAGACTCCCGGAAGACAGTGGAGGCAGGTGAGGGGACCTCCGTCTGCCGTGCAGGATGATCGTATCACCGCGGCAGCGCTGCGGGCGATCCGATCATCCTGTTAAGTGATCGCGATGCTGCAGATGCCGTGATCTGTATAGATGACAGCATCTGAGGGGTTAATGGCGGACATCCGTGGGATCGCGGGTGTCCGCCATTACCGGCGGGTCCCTGGCTGTGATCCACAGCCGGGACCTGCCGTGCATGATGCCGGCATCGCTCCGATGCCCGCGGTTATGCTCAGGATGTAAATGTACGTCCTGGTGCGTTAAGTACCACATCACCAGGACATACATTTACGTCCTGCGTCGTTAAGGGGTTAAGTTCGCCATACAATTTTTGGTAAAATGAGAGCTTTCATTACAAAGCAAATTGGTCATGCAAAAAACAAGACATGTTATAATAAATAACATGATGTAGTGTCACGCTATGAACATTAGGTTTTTGCATCTAAATGTGAATCATTGATGTGTATTACAGAAGTGTATAGATAACTAGGACTGTTATTCTAACAACCTTTATGGAAAGTTAAGTAGAATTTAGATCTCTCCTCTCAGAAAATAAAGAATAGAGTTTTCATAGCTTTTGGCTCGAGTACATGGTCTTCTAGTCAATAATAGAATTAGAACTTGTTTTCTGTTTGTCCATTACCTTAGACATTAAGAGGTGAGAAGGTCACAAGTCAATAAAGTCCAGTAATGAACTAAAGGTTTGACTGGGTTTCAGTTCCATCCTTTTGGATCATGTCTTTTGAAACATACTTCTGAATTAGCCATCGAGCCTATCAAAATGCATACATAGCTGCGAGGTGTTACAGATGACCTGTAGAGGAGAGACAGATTGAGCTTGCAGTGCATGATCTGTTTAGAGCACTTTTAAAATGATGAGGTCTTATGATTCTATATTTGTTCTCAGCAGACTGCCTGTAATGAAGTCAAGAAGCTTGTGGCTGTTTTTGCTGTTGCTCGGGGTCTTTCTGTCGGCCACATGGGGATGGATGGATTCAGATGGGAGCCGAAGGTTAAATTCCGCTACGGGGAGGTTGCAACTGGAGGTAAATCATCTATTGAAATGCACTTCACTCCGGGCGCTTATATAATACGACTTCGCTACAAGAAACTCTTTTCGTTTCTGTTCCTAGAACTGCTGTTTTGTTATTTTTCTTATTGTTGCAAACTTGACTTTTTGAAAATATGGTCGACACTTATTAATTTTTGATGACAGCAGATCATGTGATACTTGAGAAAAGTATAGTGACATTTACTGACAGAATAACATTATGTCACTTACCAAAAGAAGGTATAAAGTATAAAGTATAAAGCACAAATCTGAATTGGCTTAAAGCCTGTATTACAGTGGGCTTTATAATGTCTTATCATTATTATTTGAAACCAAACACTTAAAAATACATTAGAACCAATTATTTACATTTAGTATTTTTTTATTATGTAAGTGCATAAGATTAAACTAACTTACGGTGAAGTAAGAGTGCGTTTACATGTGTCCTTTGATTCAGCATTGTTTCTGGTTGCGTTTGATCGAAAATCTTGTATGGTGTGTTTATAATCCAGTGAGTTGACCTGTTAGATCCTGTGAAGCATCAGGTTCAGTGCATCCAGCTTCTTGCATCCTGCATTCCCCCAATAACTGTAGTGCACAATAAGAAATAATAGCTGTCTAAATGTCTAATGCATCATATTTTTCACAGTGGTTCAGACTATTAGAAAGTATGGCACATCTTTAGACTATGTTGTCTAAGTTTAGACCCTGTTTTAGTTGGTTTCTGTTTAAGCCATAAATGTGTGCCAAACTTTGGTCAATTTTTGGCACCCAGTGTCATATTTAAGTCATGCCTCTTTTGAACTAAAGCACACCCAGTTTTTGCTAAGTCACAACCCCTTCCTTATTTTTGGTTGATGTTTTTGTCCTTTTTTTTGTACCAAAATGTGCCATATTTTTTGTGCACACTGTTCTATATATCTCCCCCACTGTCAGCAAATTATGTACAGGAAGGTAGGTTTGTGAACGCAGAATTTTGCACAAACCCCTATATTTAACCCCTTAAGGACTCAGCCCATTTTGGCCTTAAGGACTCAGACAATTAAATTTTTACGTTTTCATTTTTTCCTCCTCACCTTCTAAAAATCATAACTCTTTTATATTTTCATCCACAGACTAGTATGAGGGCTTGTTTTTTGCGCGACCAGTTGTCCTTTGTAATGACATCACTCATTATATCCTAAAATGTATGGCGCAACCAAAAAATACTATTTTTGTGGGGAAATTAAAACGAAAAACGCAATTTTGCTAATTTTGGAAGGTTTTGTTTTCACGCCGTACAATTTATGGTAAAAATGACATGTGTTCTTTATTCTGAGGGTCAATACGATTAAAATGATACCCATTATTATATATTTTTATATTATTGTTGCGCTTAAAAAAAATCACAAACTTTTTAACCAAATTAGTACGTTTATAATCCCTTTATTTTGATGACCTCTAACTTTTTTATTTTTCCGTATAAGTGGCGGTATGGGGGCTAATTTTTTGCGCCATGATCTGTACTTTTTTTTTATACCTCATTTGCATATAAAAACTTTTAATACATTTTTTATAATTTTTTTTTAATAAAATGTATTAAAAAAGTAGGAATTTTGGACTTTTTTTTTTTTTTCGTTCACGCCGTTCACCGTACGGGATCATTAACATTTTATTTTAATAGTTCGGACATTTACGCACATGGCGATACCAAATATGTCTATAAAAAAATTTTTTTACGCTTTTTGGGGGTAAAATAGGAAAAAACAGACGTTTAACTTTTTTATTGGGGGAGGGGATTTTTCACTTTTTTTTTACTTTTACATTTTTTTACATTTTTTTTTACACTTGAATAGTCCCCATAGGGGACTATTCATAGCAATACCATGATTGCTAATACTGATCTGTTCTATGTATAGGACATAGAACAGATCAGTATTATCGGTCATCTCCTGCTCTGGTCTGCTCGATCACAGACCAGAGCAGGAGACGCCGGGAGCCGCACGGAGGAAGGAGAGGGGACCTCCGTGCGGCATTATGAATGATCGGATCCCCGCAGCAGCGCTGCGGGCGATCCGATCGTTCATTTAAATCGCGAACTGCCGCAGATGCCGGGATCTGTATTGATCCCGGCACCTGAGGGGTTAATGGCGGACGCCCGCGAGATCGCGGGCTTCGGCCATTGCCGGCGGGTCCCTGGCTGCGATCAGCAGCCGGGATCAGCCGCGCATGACACGGGCATCGCTCCGATGCCCGCGGTTATGCTTAGGACGTAAATGTACGTCCTGGTGCGTTAAGTACCACCTCACCAGGACGTACATTTACGTCCTGCGTCCTTAAGGGGTTAAACTCTTTGCAGACTGGGCCAATCACGCAGAAATCTACACAATGCCCTAGCAGGCTGTACTCAGCTGGATTTACTGAGAGGCATACGCTTATAAGTCAAGCCAGTGCAGTGAACACAAGCGGATGTTCA
The DNA here is from genome assembly GCF_029499605.1 of Hyla sarda. Taxonomy (NCBI): domain Eukaryota; kingdom Metazoa; phylum Chordata; class Amphibia; order Anura; family Hylidae; genus Hyla; species Hyla sarda. The sequence goes on along the minus strand of NC_079192.1, from coordinate 350,048,985 downwards.
CATAAGGCAGGCGTATGAAAACGCCCCTTTTAGTAAATCCTCCCTGTGTTTTCTATGTTACTTGTCATATCACATTGCAAAAAAATCACATATTCAGCATTGCTTATATATGTAGATATACTGGCTCAAAGGATCAATCTATCTGAAAACAAAGCTGATCTGATTTTGAACATAATAACCAAGCTCGGCTTTCATGTTTTAATAAACTTTAAACCGAAATCTGAGCTGTGATTGGTCGCTATGGACAAATCAGACTGTTTTGGTTTTAGGCAGGTTGATAAATTTGGGCCACATTATCTGCCTTGCTTTCATATTGAAATGCTGTTTTTGAGTGTTAGTCTGCTATAGTTCACTTTACTGCTCTTACTAAAAGAAATTGGAGTTGTGTTTCTTTAAATAATGGAATGTTTGCTCTGTTACATGTATTTTGTATGCTATATTTTCTATTAAATTGTATTCTAAATGAATTGCATTGTGTAATCTGGGTGATGTATAGGCTGACAATTTCTAATAAATGAGCTAGGAATAAACTACAAGGCTGTGGAAAGGTCATGTCTAATCTCAGTGATCCTGTTAGAATATTAACTGACGTAACTGCAGAGCTGTGATATCTTGGAAATAAGCTAAGTATTCACCTATGTTTGAAGCAATACACTAAATGATGGGATATACATTATAATATCAATGGGAATGTGAAGAGGCAGCCTAATGTAATATAAGAGTTACAGTTTACCTATCTTTTTTATCTGCTTATGTTGCAGCTTCTGGTAATAGGCATGTATAATTCAGTGCGAAGCTAGAGTTTTACAATTTGCATAGTGGGGCAGATTTAGTAATCCTGTCTAATACTTAAAAGCCAGTGTAAACTTAAAGCGGACAGTCTAGGTAGGCACCAAATGTATTATAGTGTCTCATGCTGTTTGATAAATTTGGCACATTTTTAGACACTTTTGAAATGCCTTCCTTGTGTCAATATTTTTTGTCCAAAAGTTTGGTGGAAAATTGGTGATTATATTTTAGTATATTTTGCTATAACTCTTATATGTGCATTGTTATATTTAAATTCAAAGGTGCACATGCAATGATAAAGTGAAGTAAAGTGAAAACAAAACAAACAAACAAAAACATGCTACCTATTTTGCACTCCCAAGATTCAGTTTTTGTGTTGTTTTTTTTTTTTTTTTTAAATGTGTTTTAGGAGCAACATTTTTCTTTAGCATTTTAACTCCTTCATTTTTCATTTTAAGTCATGTGACTCATCATGGGACGTAACCCCTTGGGGACGGAGCCCATTATGACCCTAAGGACGGGAGCATTTTTTGCAAATCTGACCACTGTCACTTTAGGCATTAATAACTCTGGGATGCTTTTACTTATAAATTTGATTCCGAGATTGTTTTTTCGTGACATATTCTACTTTATGTTAGTGGGAAATTTTCGGCGATACTTGCATTCTTTCTTGGTGAAAAATTCAAAAATTTCATGAAATTTCATAAGCTCTCTGCTTATAAGGAATATGGATATTCCAAATACATTATATATTGATTCACATATACAATATGTCTACTTTATGTTGGCATCATAAAATTGATGAGTTTTTACTTTTGGAAAACACCAGAGGGCTTCAAAGTTCAGCAACAATTTTCCAATTTTTTGCAAAATTTTCAAAATCGGAATTTTTCAGGGACCAGTTCAGGTTTGAAGTGGATTTGAAAGGTCTTCTGGTTAGAAATACCCGATAAATGACCCCATTATAAAAACTGCACCCCTCAAAGTATTCAAAATGCCATTCAGTAAGTGTGTTAACCCTTTAGGTGTTTCACAGGAATAGCAGCATAGTGAAGGAGAAAATTCAAAATCTTCATTTTTTACACTGGCATGTTCTTGTAGACCCAGTTTTTGAATTTTTACAAGGGGTAAAAGGAAAAAAATCCTCTCAAAATTTGTAACCCAATTTCTCTCGAGTAAGAAAATACCTCATATGTGTATGTCAAGTGTTCGGCGGGTGCACTAGAGGGCTCAGAAGCGAAGGAGCAACAATGGGATTTAGGAGAGTGAGTTTTTCTGAAATGGCTTTTGGGGGGCATGTCCCATTTAGGAAGCCCCTATGGTGCCAGGACAGCAAAAAAAAACACATCGCACACTATTATGGAAACGACACCCCTCAAGGAACGTAACAAGGGGTACGGTGAGCCTTAACACCCCACAGGTGTTTGACAACTTTTTGTTAAAGTCGGATGTGTAAATGAAAAAAAATATTTTTCCACTAAAATGCTGGTTTTCCTCCAAATTTCCTTTTTTACAAAGGGTAATAGGAGAAAATGCCCCCCAAAATTTGTAACCCCATTTCTTCTGAGTATGGAAATACCCCATGTTTGGACGTCAAGTGCACTGCGAGCGAACTACAACGCTCAGATGAGAAGGAGCGCCATTGAGCTTTTAGAGAGATAATTTGTTTGGAATGGAAATCGGGGGCCATGTGCATTTACAAAGCCCCCCGTGGTGCCAGAACAGTGGACTCCCCCACATGTGACCCCATTTTGGAAACTACACCCCTCACGGGATGTAATAAGGGGTACAGTGAGCATTTACACCCCACTGGCGTTTGACAGATCTTTGGAACAGTGGGCTTTACAAACAAAAAAATTACATTTTTCATTTTCACAGATCACTGTTCCAAAAATCTGTCAGACACTTGTGGGGCGTAAATGCTCACTGTACCCCTTATTACATTACATGAGGGGTGTAGTTTCCAAAATGGGGTTACATGTGGGTATTTATTTTTTGGAGTTTATGTCAGAACCGCTGTAAAATCAGCCACCCCTGTGCAAATCACCAATTTCGGCCTCAAATGTACATGGTGCGCTCTCACTCCTGAGCTTTGTTGTGCGCCCGCAGAGTATTTTACGCCCACATATGGGGTATTTCTGTACTCAGGAGAAATTGAGCTACAAATTTTGGTGGTCTTTTTTTCCTTTTACCTCTTGTGAAAATAAAAAGTAAAGGGCAACACCAGCATGTTAGTGTAAACATTTTTTTTTTTTTTACACTAACAGGCTGGTGTAGACCCCAACTTTTCCTTTTCATAAGGGATAAAAGGAGAAAAAGCCCCCCAAAATTTGTAAGGCAATTTCTCCCGAGTACGGCAATACCCCATATGTGTCCCTAAACTGTTTCCTTGAAATACGACAGGGCTCCGAAGTGAGAGAGCGCCATGCGCATTTGAGGACTAAATTAGGGATTGGATAGGGGTGGACATAGGGGTATTCTATGCCAGTGATTCCCAAACAGGGTGCCTCCAGCTGTTGCTAAACTCCCAGCATGCCTGGACAGTCAGTGGCTGTCCGGAAATGCTGGGAGTTGTTGTTTTGCAACAGCTGGAGGCTCCATTTTGGAAACACTGCTGTACAATACGTTTTTCATTTTTATTGGGGGGGACAGTGTAAGGGGGTGTTTATGTAGTGTTTTACTCTTTATTAGGTGTTAGTGTAGTGTAGTGTTTTTAGGGTACATTCACACTGGCGGGTTACGGTGAGTTTCCCGCTAGGAATTTGCGCTGCGGCGAAAAATTTGCCGCAGCTCATACTTGAAGCAGGAAACTTGCTGTAAACCCGCCCGTGTGAATGTACCCTGTACGTTCACATGGGGGGGCAAACCTCCAGCTGTTTCAAAACTACAACTCCCAGCATGCACAGTTTGTCAGTACACGCTGGGAGTTGTAGTTTTGCAACAGCTGGAGGCACACTAGTTGGAAAACCTTCAGTTGGGTTCTGTTACCTAACTAAGTATTTTCCAACCAGTGAGCCTCCAGCTGTTGCAAAACTATATCTCCCAGCATGCACGGTCTGTCAGTACATGCTGGGAGTTGTAGTTTTGAAACAGCTGGAGGCACACTGGTTGGAAAATACTGAGTTAGGTTCTGTTACCTAACTCAGTATTTTCCAACCAGTGGGCCTCCAGCTGTTGCAAAACTACAATTCCCAGCATGACTGATCACAGAAGGGCATGCTGGGAGATGTAGTTATGCAACAGCTGGAGGTACGCAACTACAACTCCCAGCATGCCGAGACAGCTGTTTTCTGTGTGGGCATGCTGGAATTTGTAGTTTTGCCACATCTGGAGTGCTACAAATTAGAGACCACTGAACAGTGATCTCCAAACTGTGGACCTCCAGATGTTGCAAAACTACAACTCCCAGCATGCCCAGACAGCAAACAGCTGTGTGGGCATGCTAGGAGTTGTAGTTTTGCAAGATCTAGAGGGCAGTATAGAGATCACTGTGCAGTGGTCTCTAAACTGCAGACCGCCAGCTGTTGCAAAACTACAAATTCCAGCATGCCCACACAGCAAACAGCTGTCTGGGCATGCTGGGAGTTGTAGTTTTGCAACATCTGGAGGGCTACAGTCTAGAGACCACAATAGTGGTCTCAGACTGTAGCCCTCTAGATGTTGCTAGGCAACTACTCACCGGCTTCCGTCGCATCCGGGAGCCGTCCTCTTCTGCCGCACGCCGCCGCAGATCTCCGTCGCCAAAAATGCCAATTTGAAAAACTTTTTTTTGAAGGGCATATTTTTCCTTCTGTAGAAGTCTATAGGAGCAAAAAGATTTTCTGAAAAAAGTGCCATACGCTCAACATGCGATTTTGAATAACTGCCACTGAACCTAAAAACACCACAAAGGATGTAAAAATGCCATTTAGGTTTTTTTCCTATTTCCCTATTTACTTCCAGCTTTACTCCTGTTTGTGGCAAAAAATACTAATCAATATGCTGTGTGTGAACCAAACCTTAGACTGGCATATGAAACAAAGTCTAAGTACATTTATAAGTATAACATGCTGGCAGCAATCTTTAGCGGAAGTTTTACTGCATATTGGACCAGAATTCTTGCATAATTTACACCAAAAATTTACATTACTTGTACTCCATTTATTATTTAATTTTACATACTTTTTAGACATGTTTCCGCCTGATCTGACAAAAAGGCATGTGGTATGTAAAACAGGTTTTGGATTTAGTTTAAGAGGGGCTCGACCTAAATGTGAAAAAATGCAGCAATATTTCAGTTCTAGATTATAGTAAGACAACTAATAGTTGGTTTAAACATAGACTAAAAAGCCTTCAGTCTTCAGTCAGCCTGATACATTTTGATAAATCTAGCAGATTTGAATACTGACTGTGTAAGTAACAATTTTTAGTATATCGGGGCTGTTATTTTATAATTGAGCTCAATATATACACATATATTAGAGATGAGTGAACTTTTGAAAAATTCGATTCGGCCGATTCATCGAATTTTTAGCCAAAATTTGGTTCAATCCGAATTTATTTGTGGCGAATCTATATTAAAAATTGCTCTTTCTGGCCTACAGAGAGCCTCAATAGGGGTGTAGAACACTTTGCTGTGTCTGTGTCCTCTGGCTGCTCCTGCTACTTATCTCTTGTCAGATTACTAGAAAAAATGCCCTTTTGGTAAAACCTAAACTGTGCTCCACTGTGCCCCTCCCCCTCCTTCAGTTCAGCCCCCACAGGGCTCTTGTGGCCGTGAGATGTAGGCACCACGTCTCCAGTGCCCTGACCAGCCATCGTTTCCAACACGTGTTGTAAGAAATGAAGCAGTGGAATGACGTCTTTCATCCCGTAATCCTGGCGACTTACTAATAATGTGGCTTCCTCAAAGGGCCTGAGCAAATGGTAGGTGTCATGTATGAGCTGCCACTGGTTCAAATTGAAGTTAAACAGGGGCGTACCCCTATCCACTTGGATCATCAAGAAATTGGTGATGACTTTTCTCTGTTCGTACAGTCAGTCCAACATATGGAGGGTGGAATTCCAACGTGTGGCAACGTCACAAATAAGACTATGTTGTGGGATACCGTTCTGAAGCTGCAGCTCAAGGAGGGTGTGCTTTGAGGTGCATGAGTGGCTGAAGTGCATGCAAAGTTTCCTTCCCATTGTTAGGATGTCTTGTAAATGGGACGAACACTTCAAAAACTGCTTCACAACCAGATTGAACACGTGTGCCATGCAGGGCGCATGGCTCAGCCTTCCCAGTTGCAGCGCATGCAAGATGTTCTTCCCGTTGTCAGTCACCATTGTTCCCATTTCCAGTTTTCGTGGATTAAGCCATGCTCCGATTTCTTTACGAATGACTTTTAGCAGTTCCTCCCCTGTGTGACTCTTTTCACCAAGGCAAACTATATGAAGAACAGTGTGACACTGCTGTGCCCTGCACACATGGTATGCTGAAGGGCCACTGAGACTTGTCTGGGCAGTGGAGGCTGAGGACACGGTGGAGGATGAGGAGGCAGAGTCACACACTGTCACAGGACCAACAGCCTGAGAGCGTGGAGGAGTAAATGGCGTGACCTGTCCAAGTTGAGGTTGTGGCTGTGCAGGAACCACATTCACCCAGTGAGCAGTAAAGGACATGTATTGTCCCTGACCGTAGTTACAGCTACAGACGTCGGCGCTACCATGCACTTTGGTACACACCAACAGGCTCAAGGACTGGACCACCTTCTCTTCCACAAAATTGTGCAGGGCTGGCACTGCCTTCTTCGCAAAGAAATGACGGCTTGGCATTCTCCTCCTTGGCTCGGCACAAGCCATCAGTTCTCTGAAAGGTGCAGAGTCCACCACTTGAAAAGGGAGGGACTGCAGCACCAGCAACTTAGACAGGAGCACATTCAGCTTCTATGAGTGGGCGCATACTGTTGTCTCTTGGACATGGCTTTGCCGATGGATTGTTAGCGGAATGGCTGACTGAATAGCTGACTAAATGGCTGACTTGGCTGGCTGAAAGAGGGAGTGGCGTGCCACTGGGTGATGCAGCAGGATGGACCACTACATCGGAGCCACGGTTCTCCCAGGCCGCTTTATGATGGCAAAGTATATGTTGACGCAGGGCCGTGGTGCCAACATTGGGACCCTGGCCACGCTTCACCTTCTGCCGACATATCTTGCATGTGGCTATGTGAACCTCCTCTCGATGCTTGATGAAAAACTGCCACACTGCTGAGTAGTTGATCTTCCCACCAACAGTCCGCACTAATTTACTGCTACTGCGGCCGTCTCCAGGAACCCCAGCTCCACTACCTCCCGGGAAGGTAGGCTGCCGCGAAGCAAGTGGTCTCCCCTGGGCAGGTTTGGCTGCAGAATTTCCACTTCTGCCACCATGCTGACTGCCAATCATGCTACCACCTTGCTGGCTCAGCTGCTGCCTCACAGGCAACCTGCAATTCTCTTCTCCTGATGATGCCCCTTCTGCACCCGGCTCCCAATTGCGATCAGCTTCATCATCATCATCAACAAGTGTCTTCACGTCACTGATGTCCTCCTCAGGTTCCTCAACAGAGTCTGCTTCCGGACCCTGAACCTTGGCAACACCGCCTCCCACGTCATTCTCCTCATCACTACTTGCCCTCCTAGCGGAGGAAGCGGCAGATGTCTCCTCCACTTCTTGGCTGGGCAGTAGCTGCAGACTGTCCTCTATTAAATCGTCCTCAGTGAATAGTGGAGTTGAACCCACAGCATAAGATACTTCTGTAGGAGAGGAAACAGAATAGGACAGAGACAATGGGAGGACAGGGACTGTTGCGGGCCATGCCAACTGAGGTTTGTGTCTGAGGAACCCACTGACTGTTGACTGGGGATGTCAGATGTCACTTGTGATGAAGTGGATGACCGTGTTAACCAATCGACGATGGAAGATGGGTTATTGTTCGAGACACGACCGCTAGCTGATAACGGGAGCTCAGGCCTCTCTTAGTCTGCCCCTTGCCCCTAGTCTGCTGCGACCTCTGCCTGAAGGATTTAGGCCTCTACCACTCCTCTGTGTACGTTCTGGCACATCTCTGCCTGACATACTTAGTGCGTATATGAGGGGAGTACAATACACTTCACTACGCTTAAAAGAGTATTTGTCTAGAACAGCAGCAAGTGTGCACTTTTGGCTGGCCTTTCACAGTATGTAGGCCCTTGACAGATTAACAGGTACAAAATAGTACACTACTTAGGTATACATATGTGGTATGCACTTATGAGGGCAGAAAAATGCTCTACAGTACACTTAAAAAAATATCTAAGTACAATACAAGCCAATGAGTACTTTTTCGTGGACTTTCACAGTATGTAGACACTTGACAGTTTAACAGGTAAAAAATAGTACACTACTTAGATGTTCATATGCGGTATGCACTGATGAGGGCAGAAAAATGTGCTACAGTACACCTAAAAACTCTGTATTTTTGTACTTATGCGGGATGCACTGATGAGGGCAGAAAAATGCGCTACAGTAGGCCTAAATTTACATAAATATGTAAAATCATTCACATAGCCCCCCCCCCTAACGTGTTTCGTCACAGATGTGACATCTTCAGAATATCTGTGACAAAACATGTTAGGGGGGGGGGCTATGTGAATGATTTTAACAACAGCATCATAACTGCCAACAGTACACACTGAAGGTGTGCTGTTTATAAGTTCAATAACAGTCAACCTGGACGATCATGTGACAATCACAGAACAGTGCATGTGATGCTGGGTTTTTAAAACACTTTTTCAGCTCATAATTTTCAAATATAATTAATAAAAGCTAAGTATTAAAAATCTTTGCAGTGAGGCTTAACATGTGGACTTTTCAACCAGTCCTATTGGGCTGAGTTGCTTGTAAATTAACTAATGTTATGTCCACCCCTCACTTGGGTCACTGATCCTTGGATCTAGTAATTTTTTTTTAGCTCAGTAGGCCTAAAAACTCTATATTTTTGTAAAACACCAGCCGGTGATTACTTTTCTCTGCCCTTTCACAGTATGTAGGCCCTTGACAGATTAACAGGTACAAAATAGTACACTACTTAGATGTACGTATGCGGTATGCACTGATGAGGGCAGAAAAATGCGCTACAGTACGCCTAAAAACTCAGTATTTTTGTAAAACACCAGCCGGTGATTAATTTTGTCAGTCCTTTCACAATATGTAGGTCCTTGACAGATTATCGGGTATAAAATAGTACACTACTTAGATGTACTTATGCGGTCTGCACTTATGAGGACAGAAAAATGCACTACGGTACCCTTAAAAAACAAGTATTTTTGTAAAACACCTGCAGTACACAACAGCGCTGCAGCCGGAAAAAGCTGTGTACTAAACACAAAATTTCACGCTGTCAAAGATTATTAGGAATGGACTGCTTTGTATTATACCGTCTACAGACTAGTATAACCAGCAGATGATTTTTTGTGGAAAAAGACACTGAATTGCTGTAATACTATGCCGAAGAAAGTGACTGGGAGGGTTAAGCCTGCAGCTGCAGTTAAAATCCTTTTTAGTGAAAAAAACTATGCTCTCCGTCCACCAGAACGCTGATGTGACTAGTATGTGAAACGCTGCTGGTATGAGCTTTTCTGTGTAACATACACACAGTGATGTCCGTCCTATCTGTATGCAGTGTAATGAATGATATGACGAGCCGCAAAATGGCTGCCGAATATATAGGGTTGTGACATCACAGGGGTGACTGGCTGCTGATAGGCTGCATCCTGCATGTGATTCAGGGTCCTCCCGCCTAGCTCCCTTCCCACCTTGCCTTTCCATCTTCCCAGCGTTCCTTGCCCCATGTACTGACATATGGATCTGCCATTTTAGGTGCCCTGGAGCCAGCACCGCAGTAAATGGAGTTTAATGAAGCGATTTGCGCAATAAAATCGCAGCGATATTCGCATTAGTTGAAAATCAAATATTTCCTGAAATTCGCAATGAATTCGGGTTTAACAGCTTTGATTCGCCCATCTCTAATATATATATATATATATATATGTGTGTGTGTGTGTGTGTATGTATCAGTGTACAGTAAGCTCCTAAGCATTTCATAGTGGTGGCTGCAGTTAACTAGAACTTTTCCATTTACCTCTATTCCATTGCATGGGATTTGGAGCTCTGTAGCATAAAAATGTAGCTCAGATCTTTGTAAAGATATCCTATCAAAGTGTTTAACCTATTTAGATTTTGAAAGAAAATGTTGGATAGGCTTTTAGCTTAGGGCTAACAGTATAGAAATTACTTTACGGATAGATTCATACAAAATAATTTTTGAGCAGAATTCAGCTTTGCAATTTGGCTATGAAATTCCGGTGCAGTAGAATCCCATTGCTGTCAATGGGATTCTGCTGCACAGCGCACATTATGAATGTTCAGCAGCAGAGCTTTCACCAATTAAGTTCCGCTGCCGAAACAATGATTTTTCCTATTCTTTTGGCGAATCCGCATGGAATACATATTCATCTATGGTGACAGCAATGCCTGCCCACTTCTAACACCGACTGATTCAGTCAGCACAGGCCGCTGTTGGAATCTCTGGCTGCAGATTCTAAATATAAACCCTGAATCTGTCGGCTGTATTTGCTGCAGAAACCATGGGATTGCTGTTGGGTATAAAAGTAAACTGTACTAATTGTCAAGTAGGGGGAGTCGAGCTGCTAAAGTACCACACCTTGGCATGTCTTCTCGCTCCCTCTCACCTCCCAGTCCCTCCTTGACTGATGTACATCAATCAAGCAAGGAGTCATACCATACTGTGGCACTTGAGCAGCTCTTGGCTGTGGCACTTGGCTGAGAAATAAAAAGGAAAGGTACAGTTTGCTTTTATACCCTCTCAGCTATAAAACAGTGTCTGCAGCTCCTACGAAAAATACAGCAGCAAATACAGCTGACATATTCTCTTTAAATAGGCACTGACAGATATAAAAACTTTTGATATGTTGAAAAGCATGCAAAACCAATAGGTTTTGCACTTGCTTTCATTAGAAAATTTTCAGTATTTCATAGTGAAAAATCCAGTCAAAGAACTGCCCCCTCTGCCTCCTGGAATGCATTCACTGCTTCTGTGAACACTGCTTCGTCCTGGACTATGGGACGTTTTGGAGGGGGGAGGGGCTGTACACACTGCAGAGACTCATGTGAAGAGAAGGGGAGGGGGAGGGGCAGGAAGACTGCTGCCGGCTCTGACACAGCAGACATCAATGAGAGAGGCAGAAACATGCATTGCAGATGAAAAAGTAAGTGTCCACGCATGTATGTATGTATGTGTGTGTGTGTGTGTATGTGGATGTATATATATATATATATATATATATATATATATATATATATATGTATGTGTGTGTGTATATCAGTGTGTCTATCTAATGTGTATGTGTAAGAATATATGAAGCCAGTGTGTGTGTGTGTGTGTGTGAGCTAAAGGGGGACTACCTCCAGCTGTTGCAAAACTACAGCTCCCAGCATGCCCACACATCATTTGGCTGTGCAGGCATGCTGGGAGTTTTAGTTTTGCAACAGCTGGAGGCACCCTGGTTGGGAAGCACTGGACTGAGGAGAGGGAGGGGGAGTGGCTATCACAGTGAGTACCCGCCCCCTGCTTCTGGGGGATACAATTAAGGTATTTCAGAAATAAAGCTAATTCTGAGAGAAATGTAGGTCACAGACACATACAAAAGTCAATGTACATGATCAGGATGAGATAGTGTGCAACAAATAACAGTTTTGTTTTTTTGAGTACGCTTTAAGGGGTAACTTTATTAAGATTTTACCATATAACCATATATAAGGCGTGGCAACCATTGCAGCTGGTAGGAATGTTTCCCAGGCATGGTAAGGAAGAAGATTCTGAGGGGGTGTGAAAACGCTCGCTGGCATGCGAGCTGCTGGATGTTTCAGGAGTCTCCTCCCTTTCTCAACATAATCATAACATTATGTTGAGAAAGGGAGGAGACTCCTGAAACGTCCAGCAGCTCGCATGCCAGCGAGCGTTTTCACACCCCCTCAGAATTAGCGTCCACATGGCCAGGAACACACCGTCCAGCAAGCAGCAAGTCTGGGATGGAAGGTTCTGAAGACACCGACAACCTCTGAGCAGTCTATTGAGCACCTGGTGATTATGTTCTGTATATCTCTCTACTGTTTTGTACATTGGTAAATTTGGAGATAAAGAACTTTTTAAGTGCAATTCCCAGTCTATTTCTATATATATGGTTTACTGAGCAGTCTATTGAGCACCGGGTGATTATGTTCTGTATATCTCTCTACTGTTTTGTACATTGGTAAATTTGGAGATAAAGAACTTTTTAAGTGCAATTCCGTCTATTTCTATATATATGGTTTACTGCACTCAGGAGACGGAGCCCTGAGATAGACATAGGGAAGCCACCCATTACGTGTACACCTGTGGTCTGATTATGTTGAGAAGTGGATACGCTCCTATTCTGATGCCAGCCATGGCAGGCTGTAGCAAACAAGCGATGATAACACTGATCAGTGCTGTTCTATAAAACAAGTGTTTGCAATCTAAAGAATAGTAAATAAAAAAAAAGTTAATACATGTGAATAGAATAGGACAGTTTTAAGCAAACAAATTCATACAAAAAAGTTATAATTTTTTTAAAGTAGTTTTTTTTTTCATTTTGTCCTACCATTTTTTATTTTATTTTTTTTAGTTTTGCCATAGATTTTGTGCTAAAATGATTTAAATGTTAAAAAGTACAATTGGTAGCACAAAAAACAACGTCTCATATGGGTCTGTAGGTGAAAAAAGTTGAAGCGTTATGACTGAAGGTGAGGAGGAAAAAACAAAAGCACAAAAATAAAAAATTGGCCCGGTTGTTTTGGGTTTGAGTACGCAGAATAGCAGTGAGTAAAAGTATAAGCTAAGGATGTTGAAAAGATTAGGCTGGAGATGGAAGTGGATTTTGCATGTCATGGCATCCTGGGGCTTTCACGAACACCAAATGCTGTTTCTATATAACAATTTCGGGGGTGGGAGGGAGGAGAGTATGTTTCATATCATTTCATGTCCAGATGACTTGAGAGCTGTGTGTCCGAAGAGTGCTCTGCGCAGTGTAACTGTGCATGTACCGGGCCCTCGTTCTGTCCCGACTTCTGTAGCGAGGGCCCGGTGCATACATAGTTACACTGCGCAGAGCACTCTTCGGACACACAGCTCTCAAGTCATCAGGACGTGAGAGCTGCAAAAAAAAACTTCAGGCACCTGCGCTCTGCAGACAAAGCGCTGTGCTCCTGGGGGCATGTGACTCCACATCACTAGGACGTGGAGTTGAAGAAAATGAATATGCAAACCACGGGGGTGGGCTTAGGCCCCTTCCTCCGGGACTCAAAGAGATATGGACACCGGGGGACCACCTTCAAAACGCTACTGCAGACAGGACAAATGGAACTTTAGCACGGGAGAACTCAGCAGCCAGAGCACACACTAAAGTAAGTAAACGCTTTATGGACTCCAGTTATCCTACACTATTACCCAGTATATTTTGAGTTTAGTGTGGGTGCACTGGCTGACAGTTTTCCTTTAAAAACATACCTTTGTTGCAGAGATATGTCCCACCGAAGATCCGATCTTCTCTGAACTGCGTGCTGGAGGCAGGCCCAAAGGATCAGTTTAAATATTTATTATCGCTAGCCACGTGAGTGCTCAGTCGGTGCATGCGCTCACGTGACCACTGACTCCACATTACTAGGACGTTGAGTCACAGACAATGAATATTCAAATTGACCAGGCGGGCCCGGCCTCCAGCATGCAATTCAGAGAAGATAGAAGCGGATATTTAATGGGACAGATCTCCAGAACGAAGGTAAATCAGTAAATGTGCTCTAAAATAAGAATCCTGATAGAATTGCTTTGCAAGTTGTAGTGAATATAAAGCTTCTTCAAATATATTCATTGGGAGGCAAAAAAAACAATGCATAAATGTTGAGTCAGTAGTTAATGCTAAAATGAAAAATGACTGCTGGTGACTGAATCCCTGGCTGTTGGATACAGCATTTTGCCAGCTGTATCTTTGCCCTGCATACTATGGCAACTTTTGCTAGTTTTTCATCAGTAAGAAAACTGCATTTTGAACAATACAATATAATTGCAAACAAATGTTGTAGTAAACACCCTGCTTAAGGCTGGGTCCACACTACGTTTTGTCCCATACGGGAGCGCATACGGCAGGAGGGAGCTAAAACCTCGCGCTCCCGTATGTGACCGTATGTGCTCCCGTATGCCATTCACTTCAATGAGCCGACCGGAGTGAAACGTTCGGTCCGGTCGGCTCATTTTTGCGCCGTATGCGCTTTTACAACCGGACCTAAAACCGTGGTTGACAAAACGTAGTGTGGACCCAGCCTAACACTGCATTAAGGACATTTTTCTATTTTCCGTGCACAGTCCAAGAATTAGATAAAATGTACAGGCAAAAATGTTAGACAATCTCATATAAATTGCATTAATCTTTAAAATGTTAGGATCTCAATAAATTAGAAATACCATGAAGGTCCTGCACTATTTCATGCACATTCACAATCAATACAAGGTGCTTAATTATTATTTATATGCAACATTTTTCCTCTTTGGTAATTTTATAAACTAATTTCTTGTATAAATATACAAGAAATTAGTTTATAAAATTACCACACAGGTTTTTTTTTTTTGCCACTGCAGTTTTTGAGCCAAAGCCAGAACTGTATTCAAAAGAAGGTTTTTCTTGCATATTTGTAACATTAGGCTCACATGGCTGCATTAGGCTTATAAAAAGCATACACTTTAGGCTCAAAGCTTTGCATGTGTAAAAATGTTTGTGCAGACCTCAATACAAGAGGGAGGGGGCAAGAAAGGAGTAAGCATGGATCTGAAGAAACACCCCCAGCCTCCAGGAGTAGTGCAAAATGGGTGAGCATAGTAAGACATGGATCAAAAGGTATTTTACATATAAAAACATGCATATTATTATGCATACAGGTCTTAGGGCACATTACTACACTGACTTGAGCATTTTTTCAATTTTCTTACTAATGACACTAACATTTTAAAGGAGTAATCCAGTATAAAAAAAACATGGCAAAAAGCTGTGGCTGACATGTCCTCTCCATGATGTATCAATATAGGAGAGATACAGTGTTGTGCGGTGTTGAACACAGCATCGTTCAAACAGAGAACCGCGGCCGACCAGGAAATCGCAGGGGTAGGTTCCCACTTATTTCAACTTCCTTGTCTCCTCTTCACACAGAAGATGGTTAAAGTCTGTAGCATAAAATAAAAAAATAAAATTTTAGTTTGTGATATTTCTGAAGCATTTTCTGTGTTTTTTCTTGTGTGTTTTAAAACTGTAGGAATTATGAAGTGCTGGGGTACAGTGTAGATAGAAACAACACCTTGCACTATAGTTATTTATATGCAAAATAAGTTACAGAGGAGAAGTGGAGCAGTTGCCAATAGCAACCAAGCAAATTGCATCTTTAACTTTTTTTAAAAGGCTGCTGAAAAATAAAAGAAGCAATCTGATTGGTTGCTGTGGACAGCTGCTCCACAATTCCTCTGTACAGGTTTTGATAAATCTCTCCCTTAGTGTTTTAAACAAAAAAGGCAACAAAAACAGTAGAATTTTATACAAAGGGACCAAATACTGTTTTAAGAAAGAAGGCAAATCCCGATAAGCAAGTAAATAAGTACAAGACGCAGTGTAACATTGGGCAGGGAGAGAGTGCAGCCCTAAACTTGCCCACATCGCTTCAGTGTGTCTGCACGTAGTGAAGTATTGCCGCTCCAAGCAGGCTCATGTAAAGGCCGCCGGCCCTGCGGTCGACCTTAATCAGACCCGGAGAGAACACCCTCCGGGGACTAATTACTAACAGGGTGCCGCGTGCATGATCGCGGGCGTCCCCAGCTGCGGGACTCCCGCGATCAGGCATCTTATCCCCTATCCTTTGGATAGGGGATAAGATGTGTAAGCACCGGAGAACCCCTTTAAACAGATTTGTAAATTACTTCTATTTAAAAATCTTATTATTTATCAGCTACTGTATGTTCCACATGATGTTTTATTTCTTTCTGGAGTTCTTCTTAGTCTGACCATAGTGCTCTCTGCTGACACCTCTGTCTGTATCAGGAACTGTCCAGAGCAAGAGAGGTTTGCTATGGGGATTTGCTTGTACTCTGGACAGTTCCTGATATGGACAGAGGTGTCAGCAGAGAGCACTGTGGTCAGACAGAAAATAATTCCAGAATGAAATACAATGTCATGTGAAGCATACATCAGCTGATTAATACTGGAAGGATTTAAGATTATTAAAAAGAAGTAATATAAAAATCTGTTTAACTTTCTGGCACCAGTTGATTTAAAAAAAAAAATTTAAGCTTAAGAATTGCACAAGCCGGGCTGAGATGCAGCATACACACCTCCTCCCCCACCCTTCCCTGTCCTGCATAGGACTAAGTGCTGGAAACCTGGCAGTTTAGGGACCCACTCAGTCAGGTGGCCCTGATGTGGCGAGGGGGCTTGCACATTTTGATCAAAAGGTACACTATCAACCTGTTTTGTTTTTGAAATTATGCTGAGAAGCATTTAGATCATAGTACAAGTTGTGGATTTTCGGCCATGTTCTGTTTCTCTGTTTTTGAGTGGAATTTATTTACTGTATGTACAAGTTGGCACTTCACTTTTGAGACTTCAATTTTTTTTTTTTGCCTTAAAATTTGTTAGTAAATTGTTTGAAGATAGCCCTATTTATAAACTATTTCTATTAATATTCCAATCATCAGGTACCCAAACCTATCAACATCAAGCAAAATATTACTAAATGTATATTATAAGGAGAATGAAGTCTGCATAATATCATAAGGCATATTTTAAAGGGTAGCTTCCACCATCCTATATATTTTTTCCCTGTCTCTGCCTATTGCACATCTATCCCTAACCCTCTCCCTGCTTTAAATTTTTTTTTTTTTACTATATTAAAAATAACTTTTTGTCTGCCTGGTAGTGTGCTTACTACCAGGCAGACTTCCCCAGCAGGCGTCACTGATGCCTGCTGGGCCAACTTCCGCCCTTAGTTCATCTACACAGGGTTCCTCCAGCTGTTTCACCACTACAACTCCCAGCTTGCCCTGACATCTATTGGCTGTCAGGGCATGCTGGAAGTTGTAGTAGTGAAACAGCTGGAGGCACCCTGTGTAGATGAACTATAAGTTAGTGCCATGCGGCGCTACCCCGTTCCCTCCGTCACACCGCTACCCTGTTCCCTCCTTCACACCGCCCCCCCCCCCCCCCATTCTGAAACCCGGAACCCCGCTCTCCTCCAACCCCCGTTATAACCACCAACTCCCCTAAATAATCATAAAAAACATACTTACCGATACTGCAGAGTCCAGCTGCGGGCGTGCAGGGGCAGGGGACATGTGGCCGGGGAGCCAATGCGCTCGCTCCCCCCTGTCTAATTGACAGGCAGGGAGCGAGCGCAGTGTAAATGAATTAGGACCAATTGCCCGGCCGCAATCGGTCCAAATCCAGGCGTGACAACACGCCGTGCGGCAGCTGGCCACTAGGAGGTAGACCCCTAGTGGCCGGTTTTCAAACGTAAAATTCACCCTGAAAATGAAAAAATAAATAATGAAAATATATTACAGATATGTTGTAGTATGGTATATAAGTACTACAACATATAAAAAAATAAAGTTGGTGACAGTGCCCATTTAAAGAAAGTTGCTAAATGACACTTTTCACATACACATAAGGTGAAACCAATAGTACTCCAGCTAGCGATGTGCACCTTTTTGATCTTGAGCACTCTGACATCCTGAGCACAGCTGAGACTCCTGCAATGCTTTGATATAATTACTATCACATGAATAAAGATGTTCCTAGTGTATTACTCTGTATAAAATATTGTAGAAGACATCTGATTACTGTAATTTCTAATGAATGTAGATTACTTAGACATTAAAGGTGAAAAAGTAATGCAATTTCTATACTGTAGCCTTTATTTGTGCAGTATTTGAAATAAGCTAATAAAAACTGAAAATAGATCCTTTTTCTACCATAGAGTTCTAATAAACTCAGTAGTAAGACTTTCGTTAGTGTACACACATTAATTTTATGGCTGTAATTAATTGGCATACTTTTTTTTTGGGTCGATTACGACTGGAAAAATGGACATTTTTAATTAGTATTTCCAGCTATGAAACAGCTATATTTTTTCCAGACATTTACCATGAAAGTCTGCTGATTTTTGTTACACGTTAAAATACCAAGCATAAACATTGTATAAATGTGGCCAAAATCAAAATAAAATAAAAATATTTCATCTCTAATATATTTATCTTACCAATTCATATGGTTACCCTTATTTCACTTATCTCTTCACAAAAAGTAATTTTTTTACTTTTAAAATTAATGACCACTTACAAGTTTCTATTTTTGAGCTTAAAGGGTTACTCCGCCCCTAGACATCTTTTCCCCTATCCAAAGGATAGGAAATAAGATGTCTGATCGCAGGGGGGAGGGGGTCCCCAGCGATCTCGGCTGCAGAACCAAGCTCACTCTGTGCGTAATGACGGGCGATACAGGGGCTGTAACATTGTGGTATCACGGCTCCGACCCTTGTGACGTCACGGCCCACCTCCTTAATGCATGTCTATGGGAGGGGGCATGACAGCCGCCCCTCCCCCTCCCTTAGACTTGCATGAAGGGGGCAGGCAGAGACGTCACGAGGGGCCGAGCCGTGACATTACGATGCTCCGACCTCTGTATTGCCCGTCATTATGCACAGAGTGAGTTTGCTCTGTGCAGTGATGACAGCGGGGTGCCGCAGCCGAGATTGCGAGGGTCCCCAGTGGCGGGACCCCTGCAATCAGACATCTTATTCCCTATTCTTTGGATAGGGGATAAGATGTCTAGGGGCAGAGTACCCCTTTAAGTTCACCGTTAATATTAGAACAGTAAGTTAGCCCAATCTACTGATTTCTGTGGCACAATTGTCTGTCCAACGTATCCGTAGCAGATGATACCGGGGAAGAGAAAGCTCTTGCTGCTGTATACAATGCCCCATCCTTTGGTTTTCCTTAGAAATAAGCTGTGAGATGCAGAAGATTTCAGCAAGTTTTAACCCCTTAAGGACCAAGCCCATTTTCACCTTAAGGACCAGAGCATTTTTTGCAGATTTGACCACTGTCACTTTAAGCATTAATAACTCTGGGATGGTTTTACTTATGAATTTGATTCCGAGATAGTTTTTTCATAACATGTTCTACTTTATGTTAGTGGTAAATTTTTGTAAATAATTGCATCATTTCTTGGTGAAAAGTTTCAAATTTTCATGAAAAATTTTAACATTTTGCATTTTTATAACTTTGAAGCTCTCTGCTTGTAAGGAAAGTGGACATACCAAGTACATTATATATTGATTTACATATACAATATGTCTACTTTATGTTGACATCATAAAGTTGACACGTTTTTACTTTTTGAAGACAATCGAGAGCTTCAAAGTATAGCAGAAATTTTCAAATTTTTCACGTAAATTTCAAAATCTGAATTTTTCAGGGACCAATTCAGTTTTTAAATGAATTTGAGGGTCTTTATGTTAGAAATACCCCATAATGGACTCCATTATGAAAACTGCACCCCTCAACGTATTCAAAATTAAACTCAGAAAGTTTGTTAACCCTTTAGGTGTTTCACAGGAATAGCAGCAAAGTGGAGGCAAAAATTCTAAATCTTCATTTTTACAGTAGACCCATATTTTTTTATTTTTACAAGGGGTAAAGGGAGAAAAAGCCCCCCAAAATTTATAACCCAGTTTCTCTCAATAAGGAAATACCTCATATGTGGATGTAAAGTGCTTTGTGGGTGCACTAGAGGGCTCAGAAGAGAAGGAGCGACAATGGGATTTTGGAGAACAAATTTTTCTCAAATGGTTTTTGGGGGGGCATATCACACTTAGGAAGCCCCCATGGTGCCAGAACAGCGGAAAACACCCCACATGGTACACTATTTTGGAAACTACACCCTTCAAGGAACATAACAAGGTACAGTAAGCCTTAACAGGTGTTTGACAAATTTTCAATAAAGTAGGACATGAACATGAAAAATAAAATTTTTCTCACAAAAATTTTTCAATTTCACAAGGGGTAATAGGTGAAATGTCCCCCATAATTTTAAACCCCATTTCTCTTGTGTAAGGAAATATCTCATATGGGGATGTAAAGTGATCTGCGGGTGCACTAGAGGGCTCAGAAGGGAAGGAGCGACATTGGGCTTTCGGAAAGCGAATTTTGCTGAAGTGGTTTTTTGGGGCATGTCACATTTAGGAAGCCCCCATGGTGCCAGAACAGTGAAAAACACCCCACATAGCACACTATTGGGAAACTACACCCCTCAAGGAATGTAACAAGTGGTACAGTGAGCCTTAACACCCCACAGGTGTTTGACGACTTTGCGTTGAAGTTGGACGTGAAAATGAAAAATGTGATTTTTTTAACTAAAATGCTGAAAAATTTGAAACCCCATTTCTCTCGAGTAAGGAAATATCTCCTATGTGGATGCAAAGTGATCTGTGGGTGCGCTAGAGGGCTTAGAAGGGAAGGCACAACATTGGGCTTTTGGAAAGCAAATTTTGCTGAAGTGGTTTTTGGGGGGCATGCAGGGCCAGATTAAGGCTGCCTGGAAGAAGGCATTATGATGCCTCCCCCCCAACAGTCCCCCTTCCCTTCCACTGAGACTTGTTGTGGGCCTGTCAAGTAAGGAATAGACTGAGACCAAAAATAGGCCTGGGCATATTAGACTATGTCACTTTTTTTTTTTTGGTGGGTGTCACAGGAGTCAGGCCCCCATTAAAATAAAATGGGCTGCATGGTCTAAAATCCCTTCAGTTCAAGTCACTCTTTCCAGCTGTTGCAAAGCTACAACACCCATTATGTCTGAGAGCTTCAGGCATTATAGGAGTTGTAGTTTTGTAACAGCTAGAGCCTCAAATTGGGGTACAGTTTCATTCATTATTACTTCAAAACGTATACGTGACGAGAGATCTAATGGGACAGTTAGGAGAATACACAAACATAAAAGACTCACAGGAGATGTCTTCTCTGTTTTCTTTCCTTTTTTTCTTCATCTGGTCCAGACTCCATGTCTTCTTCCAGCTCCATCTTCCTCTGTAAAGTTTGACGCCTAGACATCATTGGTTCCTCACTTTGCCAGCCGATCCTCATCCTCTGTATAAAGACAACAATCATTATAACCCTTCAAGAGACTGTGCTTCCTAAATATAATACTGCCAAACCCTGTGCACCCTGTATATTATACTGCCAAACATCATGCCTCTAAAAATAATACTACCACACACTGTGTCTTCCGTAGTGTGCACAGAGCAGCAGCATCCCATTGAAAACAAGCAAAATTCTGCCGGCAGAAGTTCGTAGTGTGGACGAGCCCTAATTCCCCCAGACCCCTAAGTCCTCCTCCAGACTCATGCTCCCAGAGACCCTTATGGGTAGGTTTCCCCCTTTTTTTTACCTGCAAAAACACAGAAAAACTGCTACTGCTTATTCCTGTGTTATGGTAATTTTTTGGCATTTTTTTCTTGTGCTTTTGCCTTCTCTGGAAACTTAGCCTTAGTCCTCCCCTGGTCCTTAATTCCTGTTACTTCTCCACTATTCCACTTTTCTGCACTCCCTTGCCCCCCACCCCCCCTCAGTCCCCTTCACACTTCTCTGTTCCCTTTACCAAACATACAAACAAACCTTACCTCAACCCCCCCCCCCCCCCCAAACAACCTCACTTCAGCCCCCCATGCCCTCCTGGTCCTTCTCCACTACACTTTTCTTCACCAACCCCACCACCAGTTCCCCCACATTAGGTTGGCAGTATAGTTCCCCCACATTAGGTTGGCAGTATAGTTCCCCCACATTAGGTTGTAGTTCCCCCACATTAGGTGCAGTATAGTTCCCCACATTAGATGCAGTATAGTTCCCCCATATTAGGTGCAGTATAGTTCCCCACATTAGGTGCAGTATAGTTCGACACATTAGGTACAGTATAAGGCCCTGCACATTAGGTTGGCAGGACAGTTCCCCACATTAGGTGCAGTATAGTTCCCAACATTAGGTTGGCAGTATAGTTCCCAACATTTGGTGCAGTATAGTTCCCCCACATTAGGTGCAGTACAGCTCCCCCACATTAGGTTCAGTACAGGTCCCCCACATTAGGGGCAGTACAGTTCCCTCACATTAGGTGCAGTACAGTTCCCCCTCATTAGGTGCAGTGCAGTTCCCCCACATTAGGTGCAGCACAGTTCCCCCACATTAGGTGCAGTACAGTTCTCCCACATTAGTTGCAGTACAGTTCCCCCACATTAGGTGCAGTACAGTTCCCCCATATTAGGTGCAGTACAGTTCCCCCCACATTAGGTGCAGTACAGTTCCCGCACATTAGGTGCAGTACAGTTCCCCCATATTAGGTGCAGTACAGTTCCCCCCACATTAGGTGCAGTACAGTTCCCCCCACATTAGGTGCAGTACAGATCCCCCCCACATTAGGTGCAGTACAGTTCCCCCACATTAGGTGCAGTACACTTCCCCACATTAGGTGCAGTACAGTTCCTCCCACATTAGGTGCAGTACAGTTCCCCCCACATTAGGTGCAGTACAGTTCCCCCCACATTAGGTGCAGTACAGTTCTCCCCACATTAGGTGCAGTACAGTTCCCCCACATTAGGTGCAGTACAGTTCCCCCACATTAGGTGCAGTACAGTTCCCCCCACATTAGGTGCAGTACAGTTCCCGCACATTAGGTGCAGTACAGTTCCCGCACATTAGGTGCAGTACAGTTCCCCCCACATTAGGTGCAGTACAGTTCCCCCACATTAGGTGCAGTACAGATCCCCCCCACATTAGGTGCAGTACAGTTCCCCCCACATTAGGTGCAGTACACTTCCCCACATTAGGTGCAGTACAGTTCCCTCTACATTAGGTGCAGTACAGTTCCCCCCACATTAGGTGCAGTACAGTTCCCCCCACATTAGGTGCAGTACAGTTCTCCCCACATTAGGTGCAGTACACTTCCCCCACATTAGGTGCAGTACAGTTCCCCCCACATTAGGTGCAGTACAGCTCCCGCACATTAGTTGCAGTACAGTTCCCCCATATTAGGTGCAGTACAGTTCCCTCCACATTAGGTGCAGTACAGTTCCCTCCACATTAGGGGCAGTACAGTTCCCCCCACATTAGGTGCAGTACAGTTCTCCCCACATTAGGTGCAGTACAGTTCCCCCACATTAGGTGCAGTATAGTTCCCCAACAGACATACAGCCTTCAGCCATATACAGTGTATTAAAACAAGAAGGAAGAGCGCTCCATAACGTAAAATTGCCACTCCAGGGTCCAGTTAGTAATAATAAAAAACCCTTACCGAAGACTGTTGTGTGAACTCACACACAACAATGGTCTGTGTGAATGAGAAAACAAGTCTGGTCTGCAGCCTCCACAACCTAGGCAATATTCAACAGGTGAGGACTTCCAAGGGGCGGTGAGGGATATCAGCGCTGACCAGGAACGGACACGTCCGGTGAGTAAAAGATTTTTTATTTAAATGCAACGCGTTTCACCGTACTAAGACGGCTTCATCAGGCATGACAAACGGGATAAGGAGGGGGTTTATATACAAAATAGTATTAACTATTTTGTATATAAACCCCCTCCTTATCCTGTTTGTCATGCCTGATGAAGCCGTCTTAGTACGGTGAAAATCTTTGCATTTAAATAAAAAATCTTTTACTCACCGGACGTGTCCGTTCCTGGTCAGCACTGATATCCCTCACCGCCCCTTCGTAGTCTTCACCTGTTGAACATACAGTGTATGGCTGGAGACTGTATGTCTGTGTACTGCCCCAATTCAGTGTTCCGACCACTGCTCCTCCAGTCCGGGATCACGGGACCGGAGGTCGGAACACTGAAGATGAAGTGCTGCCAGGTGGTGCTGGATACCTACCATGCATGCACACGTCCTCCTCTCTTCTCCGCTCTACTCTTCTCTGCTGTTACCATGCACGCACACATCCTCCTCACTGCTCCTCTCTGCTGTTACCATGGGCGCACGCACGGGACTTCAGTGACGTCCCTGGGTGCGCTACCTCCCGGCGCGCATCCTCCTCAATGCTCCGCTCTGTTCTTCTCCTATGCGCTACCTCCCGGCGGCCCCTGCGTTTTAAAGTTAACGCGGGGCCGGAGAGAGGTAACCGGGACATCCTTGTGTCCTGAAAAGATTTTTCGGGACACAGGGATGTCCCAAATGTGACAGGGGCCCCTGCGGGTACAAGGCCCCTGTCACAGGCTCTCCAGGAGCCCCAATGATGATCCGGCTTTGGGGCCATGTCTCATTTAGGAAGCCTGCATGGTGCCAGAACAGTGAAAAACACCCCACATAGCACACTATTGAGAAACTACACCCCTCAAGGAATGTAACAAGTGGTACAGTGAGCCTTAAAACCCAACACCCAACTTTTTGTTGAAGTTGGACGGGAAAATGAAAAATGTGATTTTTTTTTTTTTTACAAAAATGCTGATGTTACCCCAAATTTTTCATTTTTACAAGGGGTAAAAGGTGAAAATGTCCTCCAAAATTTGTAACCCCATTTCTCTTGAGTAAGGAATCTCATATGTGAATGCAAATCACCAATTTAGGCCTCAAATGTACATAGTGCGCTCTCACTCCTGAGCCATGTTGTGCGCCTGCAGAGCACTTTACGTCCACGCGTGTGGTATTTCCGTACTCGGGAGAAATTGTGTTACAAATTTTGAGGGTCTTGTTTTCCTTTTATCTCTTATGAAAATGAAAAGTATGGGGCAACACCAGCATGTTAGTGTAAAAAAATTAATTGGTTTACACTAATATGCTGGTGTAGACCCCAACTTTATCTTTTCATAAGGGGTGAAAGGAGAAAAAGCCCCCAAACATTTGTAATGCAATTTCTCCCGAGTACCGAGATACCCCATATGTGGCCCTAAACTGCTGCCTTGAAATACGACAGGCCTCCGAAGTGAGAGAGCGCCATGTGCATTTGAGGCCTAAATTTGGGATTTTGATAGGGGTGTACCCAGATGCAATCAGCCTGGATTGCTGCAAATCGCAAATCTGAATTGATCAGTGTTTTGATCGCCAACATGGGGGGGGATCTCAGGACCCCCCCAGGGGTTTGCACAGGGTTCCTGCTGAATGATTTCAGCAGGCATCTAGGCCCGATCCCTGCCCGGCACGCGGCGGGGATCAACATTTTCCTGGGTGTACATGTACACCCTTGGTCCTTAAGTACCATGGTGTCAGGGCATACCCATACGCCCGTTGTCCTTAAGGGGTTAATAGTATGACCTAATTAGTTCGTATTTTGCTATTTTAGTGTTTAAAATATGAATCCATATATAATAGTAGATTAGAATTAATATTTACATTTTTTTAATTGCTCGTTCAAGAGCCCTTTTGTATCTAACTAAAGAAATAATTGAGATTCTCTGCACTATGCTAATATTTTAACACTATGACAGTAATTAAAAAATAAAGCAAATTAAAGTATACAGTCAATACTGAGCAAAGCTTTTTGAGGTCTCTGGGGTAAAAGTTTTCTGGCCTATACCTTGGTTTACCTTTATTTACCAGGCCCCTTTACATATATCACCTCTGGCAGAATTTTACTCTGGTGCTGAAGAAAAAGCTGGTGATAGAACTGACCTAATTTATTTTAGTGGGACAGTTCACAATTAGCCAGCGTCTCAATGTGGACGCATTGGGGGATCGCATCTTGCGGTGTCGCCCCCCATTCCAGCCTGCACAATTAATGTTGGATGCTAAAAAACTGATACCAACTGATGCAGTTTTGTCATCAGTTGTGGTGAGTTTTAGGCTGGGTTCACTAAGCCAAACTTCTGATATATGTGAACCCAGCCTAATGATGTGCAAATGTAGTGTATTTATTGATCAGTTAATAAATAAAAAAAAATAGGTTTGAAAATATTCTTTTTTCTTCCTAGAGATTAGGAAATTATAAAAAACCATGTTGCTTGATTAGTATCCTCTTTTACATAACAAGCTTTGATGATATAATGGGTTTTCAAAAAGGGTCCTGTTGGAAAGAACATTGGATATCACAGTCTGTTTGCATACAAATTGTCAGGAACTCAATATCATTACCTCCCAACTGTCCAACAATATAAAGAGGGATAATTAACAAGTGCCCTGACCGAAGCATAAAAAGTAATCTTAGAATAAATTAACCTGAACGTGATATAGTATCTTTAGTAGACTGGTTTATCAGAGTGTTGTCACAGCTGCATACCTTGTTAGGTTGTACTTGAGAACAGCGTTGTTGATAAATCTAATAAGATCATTTAATGGGAGGTTATTTATGATCATGACCTTGATGGGATACAAAGTTAAAAAGAAAACACATGCAGATCATCAAGGAAGGGAAGGCAAGGGAAGTTATAATGTGAGTTATAATGTGAAATTTTTGTACTACAAATGAAAATGGCAAACAATGGCACATTTTTTGCACTATCTGCAGATGTTCTGCAATTTCAAATGGGGGTTGCCTATCAGAAAGGGGAATGGTACTGAGTGAAGGGCCTGGCTGCTTCCACTCATCAAATGTATGGCAGTTTACGCTGGCCAACCAGCGTAAATCATTGAGCTCAGAGCTAGCTGAAATTCCAGCATGGACGTACAGGCTTGCTGGATTTATGTAGATGTGTGTGCCTTTGCATAAAGCCAACGAGCCTGTGCACTGGTGGGGAAACCTTTGAGTTAGTGAAGTCTTGATAACTACCCCTCTATGTTTAATGGTGAACCCCGCCCCTAGACATCTTGTCCCCTATCCAAAGGATAAGATGTCTGATCGTAGTGGTCTGGCCACAGTTCTGGGTTCGGGCGGTGAATGGTCGTGATATGAATGGAGGGGGCGTGATGTGACATCATGAGGGGGTGTGGCGTGATCTCAGGGCAGTAACCAAAATCCATTACTGTCTTACTGAATTTGGAATATTCAAGCAAACAACAACAGAAAGAATTAAGCAATAGGATGCATGGAAGGAAATAATGCAACCCTACAGCAATGGTTTGAAGTCAACTAAATATCAGCTAGCTTACCTTTACTGACAGATTAGGCTTTTCAATGTTAGTGCCTTCCGCCTTTTCTTAAGTTTTCTCATATCTGATAAAACTATGTAAAACTGGTTATACACATAAGATAGCTGTTAGCTGACAGCTATATCTCCAGATCTCTTCATACACATGCATGCTCAGCCCATCCTACAGTGGTGGTTTTCTCCCTGAAAACAAAATGATTAGATATTTGAAGTTGTTAACCAACAGACCCTATTCACATTAGATAGCTGGCCAAAATCACCCTGCCCACAATGTGCATGCCTAGTTTATCTGACATAAAGCTTTATCCTTACTTACGTAATGATGTACATGAACCTGACACTGCCTCACACAAAAGTTATAGATTCAACTGTTCCTATTCTCAATACTTCAAAAGTAATTTTATCTTTCTCTCCCAAAAATTTTTCTACTTCATAAAATTTTTTCTTTAAGAAATCCCTAACTAATTATACTAGATAAAAGGGAAAAACATACATTGACAGTATAATACGTAAAGGAGAGAAGAAAACAACAGATGCCATTTGGTAATAACTAGGAAATAGATATTATTAACCATTACATGAATTTACAATTAACACTAAGTAGAAAACAGTCCACAGAAATATACACTGGTAAATATTAAAAGGTTTTGAAGTCAGTACAAGGTGTTAAAATCTAAAAATGAGGGCTTTTTTCAGTCTAAGGCTCTTCAGGGGAGAATCTCATTAAAGCCAGTCATTTTATTTACTGTACATTTTTTATTTTAGAACATTTTAACATTGTAGAAAAATGAAGCAAATAGATGTATACTTTTAAAATGTGATTTAAAAAAATTCTAAAAAAAAAATGTTTGAAACTTTATAACAAAAAAAGCAAATGGCATATTAAAAACACCACACCCAATTGATGAAGCTTCTACTGCCAAAAATAAGGTATCAACAATAAGTGTCAGACAGTGTTAAAGGGAAAATCAGTTGAATACTTAGAGGCTGAGGCTGGGCTACAATAATTAAAAAGTTATATTTACCTGCCTCCAATCCCTGCTGTGTTCTTCCCATGGATCCAGGATGAGCAGCATTTTTTCCTTTTGTTTCAACACGCAGAAAGCACCTACTCAATTGCTGGTTATAGGAGTGACCAACTTTAGGCAGTGTTTGGCTGCACAGCATGTCCTGCATGATTTAACTAACCTACTTGATTGTATTGGCCTTAAATTTATATTAGAAATGAGCGAATTTTTAAAAAATTTGTTTCATTCGATTCACCAAATTTTCCCCCCAAAAATGGTTTCGGTCCAAATTTATTCTCTGCAAAAATCTATTAAAAATGGCTATTTCAGGCCTATAGGGAGCCTCAATAGGAGTGTAGAACACTTTGCCTTGACTTAACACGCATAAGGAGTGTGCTGTGTTAGTGAAATAATACTGTTATCAAGTATGACATGCAGATAACAGGCATCGCTATTAGAATCACTTACGCAGAGCGTCTGGATGTGGCAGCAGATTTTCATGTAATTTTTATTTAATTTAATTAGAATTTATTGGAATTTTTAATATCCTTTTTTGAGGACCCATTCTGTTGAGCATCAAGCTCTTTGTGCGCCGTGAGGTGAGCTACCACCTGTTCCAGCACCTGCCTCTCCGCCCCCCACCCCCCTGACTGTCTTACTCTGTATGGAACTGCGAATGTTTCATTTAATCAGTTATGGTTCCTTGTTATCACTCCAACCTGTTTTATTGGATTATTGTGGTAATTCCAGAGGTAATATATGATGACGACTAGAGAGGAGTGAATTTTTAAAAAATTTGGTTCATCCGATTTGATACGCTCATCTCTATTGAGGACTCATTGGAGGGCAAGTCTGGTGCCAGCAGCCGCGGTAATTCCAGCTCCAATAGTGTATAATTGCTGCAGTGTAAACTATGGAAATTCTCCTAGTTGTATTTTAAAATCGAGCTGGCACTCTGCCACGAGGCCAGCTACCACCTGTCCAAGCCGTGCACCCCATGCTCTGAGTGTCCACTTGAAAAGGGAGGGACTGCAGTACCAGTAACTTGAACAGGGGCATATTCAGCTTCTGTGCCATTGGATAAGTGGGCGCATAAAGCTAGAAGTGGCGGCAGTGAAAAAGCTTGTACTTGTACCTTAAAATCGAGCTGGCGGTCCTCCGCCAGGTGACCTACCACCAGTTCCAGCCCCTGCCTCTTAGCGCCACCCCAACTGTGAAAGTGCAAATGTTTCATTTTATCAGTTATTTGATATGAAAATAGAAAGGGGACATGCACCGGCGCACCCTGTGCCTTTACCTCGTAGCGGCAGGTGTAAAAAGATGTTTAATATAACTGCTCACCTTAATGTGTTGCGCTCCGAGCACAACACCATTGTCAACCTTAATCAAGGAGGAAGCAGCAGCAGCCCGTGTCTGTCCGCGCCCAGCGTCCTGGGGCTATCTTGCAATGTAGAGGTCCACACACTCGGTGAGGTTGTCGAAAACAAAAGAGAAGGATGCACTGTCCCAGACCAATTACAAAAATGAAACCACAACCACCAAAAAAAAAAAACTTTGGCTACAATTTTGTGACAAAATATTCGGAAGGACAACACGCCATAAGGAACATCTTACAAAAACATTGGCATATCCTTCTATCGGACCCATAACTGAAAGACACCATCCCCAAGATACCAGGAATCACATTCCGGAGAGTTCCCACTCTGAGGGGGATGATTGCCCCAAGCAAACTGAAGCAACACACCAGAAAACATGACCTTGAATCCACTTCCAAAGAAAGGGTCCTATAAATGCAACACGTCAAGATGCATGTGTTGGCAGACGATCCGGCAAACATCTTTTAAGAGCACGAGCACAGGCAAATAATTCCCAATAAAAAAAAAAGCACCTTACATGCCAATCAAGACATATCATTTACTTGATTGAGTGCGAGTGCAAAAAGCAGTATGTGAGAAGGACCACGCAACCATTGCATATAAGACTAAACCAACACCCGGCTAATATCAAAAAATGCTATCAATTACACGGCCTCTCACTCCACTGCTGATGCTTCACCCTGGGAACAACAATCCCATATTCATCCTTCCGATTGATCAGATACCTGGACATCTCACAAACAGATTCAAAGAAAGAAATGTTTTGGATCTATAACCTGGGTACACTGCAAACACAAGGTCTTAATGAAATGACAGAACTCATCCATTGATGCTATGCAACCTCACACCAACCCCTTCTCCTACCACCCTAGAAACTAGCCAGGTCAGTGCAGTCAATGCCGACACACGGAGCTCTCCTCATACGCGGCCGCATTCACACAGAGTACCAGAGCAGCCACGTCTGTACAGTGAACCCGAGCTGGGGCTCTGCAGAGGTTGTGAGTGCACGGGGACTCACCCTCTGCGCAAGCGCGACCTGTCACTGGTCCCGAGCCAAGTGATTGCAGATGCTGCCAGCACTCTGCACAAGTGAACTCTGCCAGCGGTCCCGAACAGGGGGAATGCAGATGCTGTCAGCGCACGGCATGGGATGAACATAACATTCCCGATCCACAATGACAGAGCCTAGAGGTGGTAGCAGCCCGACAAGACCATGGGGCTGTTACGGTCTTCACTCCGGCCACCTGTACTGGCCGTGAACGCATTTCCCTGTCATCTACTGCTGCCAGTGGGGATGGGGTTCGCATCTCGGGACGCGCACGCATGCGAATCCCGGTCCGTCACTCACTCCGTTCCTCTGCCACCTCCTTTCCTGCCTCTCACTTCCGGCGCTTGTGTCCCCGTCTCCTAGGGCGCGCATGCCGTAGCTTTAAGATTTAAAGGGCCAGTACGCCCTTAATTATGTGTTTACCTGTGTCTCTTCTATATAGTTCCTGCTCCTCTCCCACATCGGATTTTTATTGCTTTGTACCATTGAGAAAGCGTTACTATGTTTTGCCTTGCCTTGTTACTGACCTCCTGCTATGTTCCTGACCTTGCTCCTGTGCCGCCTGCCTAAATAACCTCCTGCTTCATTCCAGTGCCACCTGCCCAGACCTTCTGCTATCCTGACTACGAGTTGCTGTTCTCTTTCTGTACCTCGATTCTCCTCAGCCGCCTGTGTGGTTGAGTCGTGCCAGGCTTAGCCACCTGGGTGCCGTCTGCCTCAGCAAGTCCATCCCGCTTTGTGGCGAGCTCTGGTGAAAACCAGCGGCACCTTAGACTCCGCTCCCTGGTACGGCTCGCATCATCTGCCACACAGGTCCAGCGGATCTACTACCCAAAGTGTTCCTATCTACTGAACAGTGAGTGTTACAAGGGCCTCACAATAGAAAAGATTAAAGATATTTTGTACAATTTAAATTGAAGATTATAGATAGATAACAATTTTAAAAGTTTAATTCAAGGTGCCAACAGCATGAGGAGACCATATGGTGGCACAATGACAAAGCCTGGAAGTGGCAGCAGCATGAGGAGACCATAACATGGCAGAATGAAACAGCCTGGAATTGGCAGCAGCAAGAGGAGACCATATAGTGGCAGAACGACCCAGCCTGGAGGTGGTAACAGCCCTACGAGACCATAGGGCCTCTTAAATGAAAAGATTAAAGATATTTTTTTACATTTTAATTGAAGATTTCAAATAGATTAACATAAATATTTTTAATTAATGTGCCAGCAGCATGATGAGACCACATGGCCACAGTGTGTCTGGGTCCTCTGTCTCGTCTTCCTCATCTCCCTGTATCTCTACAGCCTGTTCCTGTTCCTCCTCTCCTGTCAGATGACTAGAAAAACCACCCATTTCCCAACACCTTGCCTGTGCTCCACTGTCCCCCTCCTCCTCCAGTTCAGCCTCCACAGGGCTCATGTGGCTTCAAGATGTAGGCGCCACATCTCCAGCGCCGTGACCAGCCATCGTTTTCAACACATGTTGTAGAACATGAAGCAGTGGAATGATGTCATTCATCCCATAATCCTGGCGACTGACTAATAATGTGGCTTCATCAAAGGGCCTGAGCAAACGGCAGGTGTCACGTATGAGCTGCCACTGGTTGACATTGAAGTTAAACAGGGGATTCCCCCTATATGCTTGGATCATCAAGAAATTGGTGATGGCTTTTCTCTATTCGTATAGTCAGTCCAACATATGGAGGGTTGAATTCCAATGTGTGGAAAGGTCGCAAATCAGACTATGTTGGGGGATGCCACTGCAGCTCAAGGAGGGTGTGCTTTGCAGTGTAGGAGTGGCTGAAGTGCATGCAAAGTTTTCTTCCCATTGTTAGGGTGTCTTGCAGATGAGGGGAACACTTCAGGAATCGCTTGACAAACAGATTGAACACGTGTGCCATGCAGGGCACATGGCTCAGGCTACTTTGATGCAGCGCAGACAACATGTTCTTCTCGTTGTCGGTCACCGTGGTCCCATTTCCAGTTTTTTTGGAGTAAACCATGATTCAATTTCTTGATTAAAGACTTTCAGCAATTCCTCCCCTGTGTAATTCCGTTCGCCAAGGCAAACCATGTGATGAACAGTGTGACACCGCCGTGCCCTGCACACATGGTATGCTGGAGGGGCCTTTTTATTAAAATTATTGCTTAAAAGTAAATAAATTAAAATTAATTAATAAAAATTTATTTAAATTATTTATTATTTAGAATTTTTATGTAATGTGCCCACAGCATGAGGAGACCACATGGTGGCACAATGACACAGCCTGTGGTGGCAGGAGCATAAGGAGACCATATAGTGGCAGAATGACCAAGTCTGGAGGTGGCAGCATCAGCATGAGGAGACCGTAGGGTCTCACCATTGAAAAAGATGAAAGATATATTTAAATATTTTAATTGAAGATTTTAAATAGATCAACATAATAAATGTATGTAATGTGCCAGCAGCATGAGGAGACCACATGATAGCACCAGCATGAGGAGACCAAAATGTGGCAGAATGACCAAGCCTGGAGGTGGCAGCAGCAAGAGGAGGACATATGGTGACAAAATGACACAGCCTGAAGGTGGCAGCAGCCTGATGAGGCCAAAGGGCCTCACAACTGAAAGATTAAAGATATTTTTTTAAATTGCATATGGCCATGTTAACATCCTCTTGATACTTGATGAAAAACTGCCACACCGTAGAGTAGCTGATTCCCCCCCCCCCAGTCCTCACTGACTGACTGACTGCTACTGCCGCAGACTCCAAGGACCCCTGTTAAACTACCTCCCAGGCAGGTAGGCTGCCGCAAAGCAGATGGTCTACCCCAGGCACGTTTGGCTCCAGACTTTCCACTGCTGCCACCATGCTGACTCCAACCATGCTACTACTTTGCTGGCTCAACTGCTGCCTCACGGGAAACCTGCACCCGGCTCCCAAGTGCAATCGGCTTCATTATCATCGAGTTGCGTTTGCACGTCACTGAAGTCCTCCTCAGATTCCCCAACAGTGTGTGCTTCAGTAGCCTGAATGCTCCCAACACCACCTACCACACCACTCTCCTCATCACTACTTGCCCACCTAGCGAAGGAAGCGGGGGATGTCTCCTCCACTTCTTGGCTGGGCAGTAGCTGCTGACTGTCCTCTAATAGATCGTCCTGACTAAATAGTGGAGCTGGACCCACAGCATACAATACTTCTATGGGGGGAGGGAACAGCATAGGACAGAGGCAATTGGAGGACAGGGACTACTCCCAGGCCATGTCAACTGATGGTTGTGTCTGAGGAAAGCACCAACTGTAGATTGGAGGTGTCAGATGTCACTTGTGATGAAGTGGATGCACGAGTTAACCAGTCAATGACAGCAGATGGATTGCTGGTCGAGACACGACCGCTAGCTGATACCAGAAGCTCAGGCCTCTAACTGCAACTCCTGCTGCCAGAGGGGAGTACAATGAGCTCCACTACGCTTAA
Source organism: Hyla sarda (assembly GCF_029499605.1). Lineage (NCBI taxonomy): Eukaryota > Metazoa > Chordata > Amphibia > Anura > Hylidae > Hyla > Hyla sarda. Next base: position 350,015,132 of record NC_079192.1, on the reverse strand, counting down.
AACAGTATTTGTCTACAACAGTAGCAGATGTGTACTTTTGACTGGCCTTTCACAGTAACTAGGCCCTTAGGACTATAACAGGAACAAAATGGTACACCACTTAGATGTACGTATGTGTATGCATTTATGAGGGAGTACAATGCGCTCCACTACGCTTAAAACATTATTTGTCTACAACAGCAGTAGGTGGGTACTTTTTGCTGGCCTTTCACAGTAACTAGGCCCTTAAGACTTTAACAGGAACAAAATGGTACACCACCTATGTACGCACAGGTTACACTTAATAGAGAACATTACGCTCCGCTACGCAACCAGTATTAGGCATTAATAGCAGGTGATTATGGATTTTAGTGCTCTGCTCCTCCTAACTGGCTGGCTACAATTAGCTTTTCAGTTGTTGCAAACACCAGTGCTGCAGCAAACAGCCGCTGTGTACTACACCCAAAATTGCACTCTCTCGCTCAATCTCTCTCCCTTCCCTATCAGTGCTTCTAGGCTGGATTTGGGCTTGAGGTAAATCGCTGCTGTAATACACCTACAATTGCACTTTCTCTCTCAATCACTGGCCCTTCCCTATCAGTGCTTCTAGGCTGGATTTGGGCTTGAGGTGAATCGCTGCTGTAAAAATAATTTTCTGTGCAACACACACTACTCTCTGTCCCTCTCTCTCTGCAATAGAACACTGATGTGACTGGCCACAAGATGGCTGCCCATTATATAGGGTTGTGACATCACAGGGGTGGCTGGTTGCTGATAGGCTGCATGCTGCACGTGATTCACGAACATCCCGCCTACCCACTTGCTGCCTTCCCAGCATTCCTTGCCCCATGTCCTGACATGTGGAGCCGCCATCTTAGATGCCCTGGAGCCTGGATCGTACTAAATGGAGTTTAATGAAGCGATTAGTGTGATCAAATTGCGGCGATTTTCGCATTTGTTGCAAAGCAAGTTTTTCCTGAAATTTGGATTCCTCAGATTGGATTCGCTCATCCCTAATCTATATGGTCTGTTTGTTTGGGACACATGTACTACAGTGTTTAGTGTAGAGCAGGATTGTAGGCACAATTGCCGTTGCATCCCACTGTGGAAGATTTTTGGAGCATCCTGCTAACCATATTAAATGTTTTTTGTTTATATAACACCAACCCATTGTTCGTATGATATTGTCATTTTGTTCTGTTGTTTATATCTTCATCATGTGCTGCTATAATTTTATTTCTTCTGAATACCAGTCTATCTACATAGTTACTCTATATGTCCATTTATTTATAGCATGATGCTATAACATTGAGCAGTTTAAAGGCAAATATGCCAGGTTACTGTAAAAACAAAAGCAGTAAACTCTGCTTATCCTGGACCATGTGGGGACCAGGACTCTAGCACTGGCACATGCCTTTGAGTTCTCTGAACAACCCCTTTCATGTGGCTGCATTTTGGCAAGTGAGTGCAATATCTGAATCGACTGTCATTCTAGTAAATCAAATTTAAACCAACATTGAACCCAAGTATTATGGTCTAATATAGACACTAAAGCATGGCTACATTATGGCTCTCTAACACCAGCCTTATAGAGAAGGCAGGGTGAGAACCATGTGACATGTCATTCTTGAGAAGATTACCACAAGCAAAATAACCCACCAATTAGGCCCAAACAGATAAATAAAACATAACTTTTACTCCAAAATATTTAAAATAATACATGCACGTATACTAAAGCAAAATTACATAAACAGTATTGTTGCAGGGGATATTTTCATATCAGAACAGTTATCAGTTCAATGAAATGACAAGAAATAGTATATGATGAGTTTTTTCCAATTGGAACTTCAAAGGAGGTAGGGGGTATAGGGTACAGGTGCAGTTCCCTACCCTAACATATATAACCCTACCTAAAGAAGGTCTACCCTCCCTACTCCAACGGTGTAGGCAGGGTGAAGGATAACAATGAATAGATAAAAATTCAAATCAAATTACCTGACAATAAATAACAATAACTCATCTCATACTCCTTATTTCAACGTGTTTCTCCCACAGTGACAGATGGGTTCTTCAGGGATGTGAGACATAAGTAATATGCATATATACAGATAGCATACAAAGATAGATGTTAGACTAAATGTAAAAAATTAGAACAGAAACTGATTTAGGGTCAGTAACCAATAGAACTCAGGGATGTGGAAATCCTATCGCCCGACGCCAGGGACATGTAGTTTTGGGTGCCGGGCAGGTGATTTTTTTTTTTTAGATTTATCCCTGTATTGGGCAAGCAGGGACAGACCGACTTCCCCCATATTTTTCTTTAATGCCGATGTGAGGTGCAGGAGCGGATACAAGTCTGCACCTCACACCGGCGCTCAGGGTGTATGGAGGGGGCGGCGGTGTGAGGTGAGATTTCTGAACCCATCTCACCTCACAGCGGCCCCCAGCTGATTTCAGTAGCCGGGGGCCGCTGCTCAGAGCCCCCCAGCCAGTGTAAGGGGATCTTCGCTCTCCGAAGTTTGCCGAAGCTAGAGCGGGGAGGAGCGAGGGCAGAGCCCGAGGCCGGTCTGCAGGAGATAATAAAGCCACGCCCCCTAATCCCCCTCCCGGAGGATGGAGAGCGCAGCTCTGAATACAAGAAGACAGGGGGAGAATGAGGACGTACACAGCCCCTTCCCTCCCCTGCTCTGTCTACACAGGACCTCATTTATCACGGGGAGGTTTCAAGTTTTCACGGGGGAAAACACAGAACAGGGGGAGGGGAGAGGACGTGTGTGAGGAGACATACTGCACTGCACTGCACTGCACAGGCTGGGGATTTTACCTCACACCGGCATATATGTATGTATGTATATGTATGTAATGTATGATTAGGGGGGGGGGGTGTATCAGCGGCAGGTGTATCTATGATGAGTGCATATGTATGGTGTATGTGTCTATATGATGTGTTTATGTTGTCTGTATGATGTGTCTATGTGTGATGTGTGTATGTAATGTATGATATAGGGGGCAGCAGCCCGGTGTATGTATATATGTATGTATGATGTGTCTGTGTGATGTGTGTATGTAATGTATGATATAGGGGGCAGCAGCCCGGTGTATGTATATGTGTATGTATGATGTGTGTATGGTGTATGTGTGATGTGTGTATGTAATGTATGATGTGGGGGGCAGCGGCGGGTGTATGTATGATGTGTGCATATGTATGGTGTATATGTATGGTGTGAGTGTATGTGTGATGTGTATGTGTGATGTGTATGTGTGATGTGTGTATGTAATGTATGAAGTGGGGGGGCAGCGGCAGGTGTATGTGTGATGTGTCTATGTATGATGTATGTTTGTAATGTATGATATAGGGGGCAGTGGCCGGTGTATGTATGTATGATGTGTCTATGTATGATATGTCTATGTATGATGCATGTATGTAATGTATGATATAGGGGGCAGTGACCCGGTGTATGTATATGTATGATATGTGTATGCATGTATGTTTTGTACAGTGTCGGACTGACAAGTGCTGCTGCCAGTTATGCTATCTAATTTTTTTAATTTATTTTTAGTGGCTTCTGGCCACCCGCACTGAATTGCACCCCCAGAATCCCACCCCTTCATACTCACCCGACGACCAAGAGCCCACGGATGCATGCAAACAGGCCCGAACCAAAACTACTACTTCCAGCATGTTACACAATAAACTTAACTGTACTACTATACAGTGCAACATGCTGCAACACCCACACAACCATAGGCTGTATCAGGGCATGCTTGGAGTTGTAGTTATCTACTAACTAAATAAAATGCACCACACAAACTGGAGAAGCGCTGCTCAGTGTTTTCCAATCAAAAGACTCCATATATAAGTCCCAAAGAAGACTGAAAAATAGTGATTAAAATATTTTAAGAAGTGCGTATATATGTGAATAAGCCCCTTTGCTAATAAAAGTTCTGATAATAAATGGTTCCAATAAAAACTACAGATCACGGCAAATAAGATTACCCTCATACATCCCTGTATATGGAAAAATTGGAGTTATAGGGGTCAGATGGGGGGGGGGGGGCGCAATTTTCTGGGCTTGCCTTGGGTGTTAAAGGAGCTAACCACAGCTCTCCCACCGCTAATAGCCTGGCATGCTGCGATCACTGTGGCCGCTATTAACCCCTTAAGGACCAGGGTTTTTTACGTTTTTGCATTTTCGTTTTTTGCTCCTTGCCTTTAAAAAATCATAACTCTTTCAATTTTGCACCTAAAAATCCATATGATTGCTTATTTTTTGCGCCACCAATTCTACTTTGTAATTACATCAGTCATTTTGCCCAAAAATCTACAGTGAAATGAAAAAAAAATCATTGTGCGGCAAAATTGAAAAAAAAACGCCATTTTGTAACTTTTGGGGGCTTCCGTTTCTACCTAGTACATTTTTCGGTAAAAATTACACCTTATCTTTATTCTGTAGTTCCATACAATTAAAATGTTACCCTACTTATATAGGTTTGATGTTGTTGTACTTCTGGAAAAAATCATAACTACATGCAGGAAAATTAATACGTTTAAAATTGTCATCTTCTGACCCCTATAACTTTTTTATTTTTCCGTGTATTTATTTTTCCGTGTATAGGGCTCATTTTTTGCACCGTGATCTGAAGTTTCTATCGGTACCATTTTTGCACTAATAGGACTTATTGATCGCTTTTTATTCATTTTTAAATGATATAAAAAGTGACCAAAAATGCACTATTTTGGACTTTGGAATCTTTTTGCGCGCACGCCATTGACCGAGCGGTTTAATTAACAATATATTTTTATAATTCTGACATTTCCGCATGCGGTGATACCATATATGTTTATTTTTATTTACACTGTGTTTTTTTTTTATGGGAAAAGGGGGGTGATTCAAACTTTTAATAGGGGAGGGGTTAAATGATATTCAATCACTTTTTTTTTCACTTTTTTTTTGCAGTGTTATAGCTCCCATAGGGAGCTATAACACTGCACACACTGATCTTTATCATTGATCACTGGTTTCTCATAGGAAACCAGTGATCGATGATTCTGCCGCATGACTGGATCTCAGGCACTGAGCAGTCATTCGGCGATCGGACAGCGAGGAGGCAGGTAGGGGTCCTCCCGCTGTCCTGTAAGCTGTTCGGGATGCCGCGATTTTGCCGAGGCTATCCCGAACAGCCCACTGAGTTAACCGGCAGCTTTCACTTTCAGCCGCGCGGCTCAGCTCTGAGCGCGCGGCTAAAGGGTTAATAGCATGCGGCGCCGTGATCGGCGCTGCACGCTATTAGCGGCGGGTCCCGGCTTCACTATGACGCCGGGCCCGCCGTGATATGATGCGGGGTTACCGTGTAACCCTGCGTTATATCACCGGAGCAGGACCAAGGACGTACCTGTACGTCCTTGGTCCTTAAGGGGTTAAACCATTAGATCACCCCTGTTAAAGTTGACAGCAGAGTCTAAAGGGATCTTATATCCATCCCTGGTGGTCTAGTGGGGTGGATCAGACTATTTTGGTTGACATTATATCTACCAGGACAAGTGGATTTTCTTGAGGGACAAGTAGATTGTGTTCCGCTTTAATCCCTTGGACAAGTAGTTTTTTTTTAAGTTTCCACACCCCTGGAACTACATAGGCTGGACGAGATCAAGTCCCAAATGGGGTGAAATTCAGGCTGTTCAAAGATCACAAGATGGTTCATGTTTCACACAATGTTATATACAAAAAGAAGATGGTTTCACATTGTCACAAGTGCCTATGGGCCAGATAACCACAACAACAAGTTGCCATCCCGTGTTTTCCAGCAATACATTCGATAAAGAAGAGCCAGGATTTTGGTTACAATCAGTCCAGCTAGAGCTTTAAATAATCCTCAAAGGTCACCTGTGGCAAAACATGGTAAATAGGTAACTGTCAGTAAATAGAAAGCCCAATTGTATCATGCCAGGTCTAGCCAAACCAGATAAGCTAGGTGAAGATCACAGATGAAAACAAGTCCGATGCCTCGGCCACCATTGAACCCGTCCTAGTACGATTATGCCAGCGTAGGTGGTACTGTTAAAAGTATGAATTTCTTTAATTCTTAAAACTATTTAAAATGTATAATTTTATTAAATATGTTTATATACTTCAAAACAATGACCAATAAGGTGCCAATTTACAGTTAACAGTTTATAGAAAGGTAAACATTTATTAATTAGCAATTTGCATTTTAATGCATTGAAATTAAAATGAGTCTAAATAAATGCAAAGTAAATTATGTTATGGATAAAGAATACATGCAGTGGGATGATTATTTATGTATGTAGATTGGTGCGTTACATAGTTTATGCACCTGCTCAAGAATCTCCAATGTTGATTTAGCTTTTACTTATCAACCATAGCAAAAGCTGACAAAAACTGATAGGGTTAAAACAATATACCGTAGAATATTATGGGGAATGTCTAAGATGAAAAAAAAGTTTTTATATTTTTTTAACGCCCATCTTGCCACAGCATATGCCATTAGTGCCCCGATAGATGTGGGTCCCATTATCTTAAAATCAATGGATCCCAGTGCCATTCATCCAGCTCATGGCCATGAAAGTTGGTCAGTAACCAAGATCAGCCAAATGAGCTGTTTTACAAAGCTAACAAAATTCATGTATGGATTAAAGGGAGTAACCTGGAATCATAGCACTGGAAGTAACTCTGTTTCCATAACTTAGGTGTTACAGAAACAGTGTAGCTCACGGTGCTATGCTATCTGCACAATTCTCACTTCTGGGAATAATGAATGTTAGTAACACAAACTATGTAAAACATAAGGCCAGAGCCTGATATCCAGAGAAACCAGACCAACATCTATGTAGTATTTACTGATCTATTCCAATAAAATCACAATTTTGCTAGGATTGTTTGAAGGTATCTCCCAACAGTAAATCATGCTGCATTGTATCTTGGCGTTTATATGGTCTACAGTGCATGTTTTCATGCCATTTTCTAGTACCAATGTGAGACTCAAATCTAAATTTAATATACTCCTCTATGCCTTTGCTGTTTTTTATTTTATCAGGAACAATATGGTTTCATGCCATTTATATAACTTGTATGGCATTATTCACCAGTTTTCCCCTTGGCAGCCTCCACTGATAATTTTTAATTGCCCCTAAGCTAGTGAATGGAGTGGAGTTGCTATGAAGTCTCTCAAAACACTGAACACACAAAATAGAAGATCCTGCACTATAGAACGTCCTAAGAACGCACTTCATCAGAAAGCTACTGAAGCTTCTGTATGTGTCTTTCTGCCTCCCCCTTACATTGCTGCCCCCCCCCCCCCCCCCCCACAGTCTTAGTAGATAACTAACCTCTCCATGAACTGATAGTACTTATGGTATCTCAAGATAAGCTCAGTAGCTTTTCAGAGTGAATGAGGAGTTCAGGAGGGAAGGTGGGGAAGAAAGGAGCTTGATGAGTGGAGAAAAAAAAGTTTCTTACTTTTGCTTGTGCTATTGATCTACACAGTAGTGCCTATTTGAAAATGTCTCTAGTTTAAAGAGGATCTGTATTCCAAAAGAAAAAACTATTTCCTATAAATAATAAATAATAGTGCAGATTGACTCTCTTGTTCCTATAAGATTGAAGTTTTTCTTAAACCTGAATAATTATTTTTTCATACTCTCTGGTTTGCGTTGTAAATACATTTCTTGTTATTGAAAAAAAACTTGAAAGGGCTCAATCATGGATATAAAAAATAATAAAGAAAAAGACATTTTACCTTTTTAACTGTGTAGGTTTCAGTATAAATATAGTTTCTTATAGAGGATATTTTGGAATATAGATGCACCCGTTACAAATTGATCTGGATTGTTTGTATGTTTGGGCTGGGAAGTAGCAAATGAGGTTCAACACTGATTAATGTAAGGTTATGCACATGGGGAGGAAAAATCCGGGCTAAGGAATATATACTGAATGGTAAAATACTGGGGACAACTGAAATGGAAAAGGACTAAGGAGTTTTACTCATATTGTAGCAACCAGTGTCAGGCAGCTGCTGCCAAGGCAAATAAAATCATGGTTTGCATCAAAAGAGGCATAAGGAAATAATTCTACCACTGTACAAATCACTACCACTGTACAGTAAGACCAAACATGGAATACTGTGTACAGTACTGGGCACCAGTGTACAAGAAAGATATAGTGGAGCTGTAGAGGGTACAAGGACGGGCAACCAGAGCAATAAGGGGAATGGGAGGACTATAGTTCCCAGAAGAAATCTCAGAAGTAGGGTTATTTAGTTTAGAAAAAAGGAGACTTAGAGATGATCTCATAATTTTTCAAAAATATATCAGGGCACAGTACAGAGATCTCTTCCATTGTCTATTTATACCCAGGACTGAATTCAAAACAAGGGGGCATCCTCTACGCCTAGAGAAAGAAGGTTTTGACACCAGCACGGACGAGGGTTCTTTACTATAAGAGCAGTGAGACTATGAAAGTCTTTGCCAGAAGAAGTGGTCACAGTAAACTCAATAATAGAGTGCAAAAGGGGCATAGACACATTTCTGGAGAGTAATGTTATAGGATATAGATTTATTCCGATAGTTTTTCATTTATCTCACTAGTCTGAATTTCTCACAAAGGGAGAGGCGTGGCCTCACTCTGCAGGTCTCCTCCCCCTCCCTCAGTATGCTGTCTGCTCACATCTCCCCTAGCATTAGCAAAACTACAACTCACAGCTTGTTCTCACTGACAGTAGCGGGACACAAGCTGACAGTGGGAGGATTTTTCCTCCAGCTGTGAGCCCTGCGCTCACAGCTGTCAATCAAGGAAGTGTGTCCATGACATAGGTGATGATGCATGGACACAGCAGGACTAGTATGTGTCCAAGCAGGCAGGGGGGGCAGTTGTTTGACTGGCTTTTTCAGTATGAAATACTTAAAATTTTCTAATGAAAGCAATTGCAAAACCTATTGGTTTTTGTATCTGAGAGTGTCCATTTAAAGCAAAGCAAGCCTCTACATCCAGGTTTGTCATGGTCCTGAAGAAACACCCCCAGTCTTTAAGAGGTTTACAAGCAGAGTGAGCTAAGTAATAAATAGATCAACAAGTATTTTATATTATTATGCATACAGGTCTTAGGGCACATTACTACACTGACTTAAAGGGGTACTCTGGTGAAAAACTTTATTTTTTTTAAATCAACTGGTGCCAGAAAGTTAAACAGATTTGTAAATTACTTCTATTAAAAAATCTTAATCCTTCCTGTACTTATTAGCTGCTGAATACTACAGTGGAAATTCTTTTCCGTTTGAAACACAGAGCTGTCTGCTGACATCATGAGCACAGTGCTCTCTGCTGACATCTCTGTCCATTTTAGGTACTGCCAGCGTAAAAGGAAATCCCCATAGCAAACATATGCTGTTCTGGACAGTTCCTAAACTGGCATGCCAGTGACTGACACATTCACCAGGAGATGCACAGAGCATGTGGAGTAAGGCACCAGAAGTCCTATATGGGACTTGAAACAAAAACCCCATCCTTCACATATGAGGGTAGGTTAGGGTTAATTTAACTATTATATATTTTTATTTGACATAAAAGTAACATGTGACCAAGTATTATCGAAATATCTCCAGCCGTACAAAAGTTATGCTGGAACATACATTTCCGATAGATTTGCATTGGACTTAAACAAAAATCCAGACCCTCGCAAATAAGGGTAAGTTAGGGTTCAATTACCTATCTTATATTTTTAGTGGACTTATAAGTAACATGTGACTGGGTATTATCGAAACATCTCCAGCTGTTTGGAAGTTATGCAGTATCATATATTTCCCATAGACTTGTGTGGGACTTTAAATAAAAACCCAGACTCTCACAAATGTGGGTGGGTAAGGGTTAAATTACCTATCCTATGTTTGTTGTTGACATATAAGTAACATGTGTACCAAGTTTCATGTTAATATCTTTAGCTTTTTGGAAGTCATGCTGGAACATACACACACACATTGGCCCTGATTTACTAAGAATGGAGTATAGTTTTCTTTGTGGGTTTTAATTCTTTACAATTTTTTTCACTGTATTTACTAAGGTCTCCCTACATTTTGCACTATCCCTACATTTAGATTTTTTTTTACACATGCTCTGATCTGTGGGGTTTTCCTCAACGCAAATCCACTACATTTGCTGTGGAAACCATAGTAAATATGTTGGGTTTTTGTTAAAATGTCGTGGACACGCCCCTTTTCAATGACCACGCCCATTTTCAGGTTTTCTCAGTAGAATGGAGAGGTAGTCAGGTGTTTTTTCAGAATCTGGAACGCAACCCAATAAAACATGTCGGGTTTACAATAGTCAATCAGGGCCATTGAGTTTTATATATTGTGGTAAAGTGTATGGTAAAGTGTTGGATGGGGTGTATATTTCACCTGGTTTCCTCAGCCAGGCACAATGAAGAAAAACCAGAAGGTTATATGCAGAGCATAGACTGCTAGGGCTCTTTTGTTTAAGTTACATGGGCTGGATTTCCTGGACTGGAGGACAGGTTGGAAGTGGGAGTGCTCCAGTCCACACCCCTAGTCCACTAAGGGTTTCCCAAATCCAAGGTGTTCTCAGATGATGCTTCCTGTGCTGATTGCTAGGGAGGAGTCCTATAGTAAAGGGCAGTTCAGGTTTGAGTGCTAGAGAGACTGAGATGAGAAGCAGCCACAGATAGAACTGCAGCTGCAACCTACCAGGTCTGAACCTTCCTCTATGGTAATTTTGTGAGTTTGCTTGGGGTCAGACATTAGGCCCACAGTAGGATGGTGAGGTATCCTGATGCTTAGTTAGAGCCGGGCAGGCTTAGGTGTGGTTGTTTTGTTTGCTCTGTGCTTTGTGCCTAAAATCATTTAAATAAACATCCTCTTGTAGGTTTGAGACCTGCTGCCTGTGTGAATACTGTCATTGCCGACTCCACCGTGGGAGCTGTTCCCTACAATTAATAGATTGCTTTATTGGGTAACATTTTACCATTGGATTCAGGAAATGGTTAAAGACAAGTGAAGTGCTGGAAGAGTTATGATTGATGTGTCTAATTTGTAGTGTCTCCATGGCAATGTGCAGCTCCTTTTAAAATCACAATTGCAGTAACATTGTTCTGTTTTGATGTTCTAGCAATGACTGAAAAAAGGTCACAATGGCGTCATTAAATAGAAATGCTCTATTTTCTTGCCACAGTCTTGTAATAGTTTACCTACCGGCTAGAAAACTTGAGATGTTTTATTTAATCTCAGTTTCATATCCATTCTAATCAATGATCTGAATAGCCTAGCTAGGGTATTGTTAATCTCTATAGCCTCAGTCGGAATGCTGTTCTTACATATAGTGTTAGTAGATCTGTTTGATGTAGTCCATTTCTTCAGCTTAGTTACTTGCAAAAATTTGCAATAAGTTTATCATTCAATATGATCCTGTTTAATTTAATACATTTGTAGAATTTTTAAAGAAATATGTTTTGGGGTTGTTGTTTTTTTTGTGTGTATTTTTAACCCTTCCTGACCCATGACATACATGTACATCATGGGTCAGGTGAGCGGAAATGACGGGGGCCCGTGGGTCGGGTCCCCATCATAACCGGGAGATCTCTGCTGCTATCAGCAGATTGCTCCGATGTCCATCATTTAACTGGTTAAATACTGAGATCTATACAGATCACTGCATTTACACATAAATTGCCACTATTCCCTGGTGTCTAGTGGTCCCATAACCCCCCCCCCCCCCCCCACACACACACACACACATACACACAGGGGGGCTGTGGGTTGCTAGGAAAGCCCAAGGCTTGTGACAGCAGTGTGACTTCCACCAGGAGAGCCGAACAGAATAGCAGGAGAAAAATTACTGCATGTGCCGTCTTTTTCTTCAGCTATTCATAATAGTAAATGGGAGCTGCCGGTACCCGTTATTTGCCCCCCGTCATGAAAACGGACGTTAAAGTCAGGCTTTGATGGCCATTCTCGACGGAGAGCAACGGCAGTGTGTAAGGGGCCTAAAGGCTGCAATTGGCAGCCCTTAGCAATAGACCACAGATTTCATTAATGATGGCTTATTATAGGCCCATAGGAGGGCCAAAAAGTGTGTGTAAAAAAATTTAAAAAACCAGCAATATTTTAAAAAATATAAAAAATCCCTCCCCTATTCAAATCACCCCCCTTTTAATTTTTTTTTACAAAAAACTGTACAAACAAGAAAAAATACACATATTTTGTTTCTCCTCATGCGTAATTGTCAGAAATAATAATTTTTTATGTTTCTGATCCTGCACAGTGAATGGTGTTAAAGCAAAAAAATTCCAAACACCGAAATTGCTGATTTTTTTGTTACATTGCATCCCAAAAACGTAATAAAAAGTGATCAAAAGGCCAGAACAACACAAGTGGTACCGTTAAAAAACGACAGCTCATGGCTCAAAATACAAACTTTTACATAGCTTTGTAGGGTGAGAACAGTGTAATGAAAAACGTTTTTTTTTTTTTTTTAAGTTTTACATTTTTCTTAACCATAAAACAAAACAAAAATTATTCAAGTTTGCTATAATTGGAATCATACTGACCCATAGAATAAAGATCGTATATCAGATTTACCAAATTTTGAACTATTAAAAAATGATTGCTCTACAAAATTGTGCAATTCCATATTTTTTTTATTGTGCTATACATATAATTTTTTTCTAGCTTTGTAATACATTGTATGATTAAAAAAAAAAAAAAAAAAAAGTGTATCAGTGGAAAGTACAACTTGTCACTTGTTGCTAGGTCATAAAGGTGTTAATGACTAGATCTTAAGAACAAATATTGCATCCACCACATGTGAGAGTTTTTTTTTTATTTGTTTTTATTTTAATGATTTGTTGTGCAAAGGTAGAAAACAAAAAAAAAACAAAAAAAAAAACTTTTGAGTATTACCACAATTGTAACGACCCACATAATAAAAACAATGTCATTTATACCGCATGGTGAGCCTCACGAAAAAAAAAAAAAAAAAAAAACTATCGCAGAATAATTATTTTTCAACTTCCCTCCCCAAAAAAGGAATCAAAACTGATCAAAAAAATCATATGTACCATAGTACTAAGGAAGGCTAAAGCTTGTTCTGCAAAAAAACAAGCCCTCCTACAGCTGCATCAAACAAAAATGCTTGCCTTAATTCCTATGAACCACCTAAAGGGTAAACAAAGAGGGGGAGATTTATCAAAACCTGTCCAGAGGAAAAGTTGCCCATAGCAACCAATCCGCTTGCTTCTTTCATTTTTAACAAGGCCTCTGCAAAATGAAAGAAGCTATCTGATTGGTTGCTATGAGCAACTTTTCCTTTGCACTGGTTTTCATAAATCTCCCCCAGAGTTTCTAAATCCTGGTAGGAATTATTTGAGGGGTGCAGCTTTTTTTTTTTGTAAATGGGAAGATATGAGGACATTTCTGACATTTTCAGGATAAATAATGGTAACATCCTAAAAAGTAATAGGAACAAATGATGACAACCTAAATTAAACATATTGCAAGTGTGAATTATTAGCTAAGTTATGGGGCATGACTCAAATAAAAAAAAACTAATTTTTCACAAATTATAGTTGAAGGTATCAACTAAAATGTAACAGTAATATAAAGTACAATGTGTCATGAAACACAGTCTTAGAATTACTCAAATTAGTAAAAAAAACAAAACATTGCAATTATATTGGCACATAAAGAGGTCCTAAAGGAGAGCGCTCTGCATTGACTATCTTGCGTCTGATAAGCCATCATCACAGCTGCAGTTTAGCGCTCCCCTCTTCGTGAACAAAATATAAACATTCAGCCATACATGTGCATGTGTATGGAGAGTTCAGAAGAGATAACTGTCAGCCTATTAAAGGGTTGTATCAGAATAAAAACATAAATAGTAATACCCAATAGGTAACAATTCAGTGACAGAGCTCTCCTGCTGACAGTATATGCTGGGAGTTGTTGTCACACTTCAGCTGGGTCACCATGTATATCTCATGGTGGAGGAGGCCTCTGAGCTGTGGACTCCAGTGTGTGGAGCACTCAACCAGCACCAGCCGGACCACATTGAACCAAAGCAGCATTGCACCTCCTAAGTTGCATTCAAGTCATCAGCCGCACTTCAGCACCCAAGCTGAGTCCCAAAAGTTACTAAACAGCTTTTCCGGACCAGCTGCTCTCTGGTGCCATGCTCTAACACTTCCCCCACATGACACCCACAGGCATTTCCGATGCAGCATCTAAGCCTGGGACTTGGGCTAAATATTTTTTTTAAAAGTTACTGGCAGCAGCTGGCCCCCTTCAGGCTCGGACCATCGGTCAGTACCCGAGTGCCCCTGTGTATGGACACCCCTTAACTATGTGACCAAATTAAAGGGGACAGAGTTCAAATTTACCTAAAGCTAAGCATATACGTTACATTAAGGAGGTTGTCTCCGGATGATAACCCTTGTTCGTATGTCCTGTTAGAGCATATAGACATCATAGTGGGAATTCCCATTCAGATCTCCCCATCAATCATCCAAAAAGGAAGGATGCTTTGTACATGTGGCTCCCATACTGGCATCCTCAAGTGTTATATAAATAGCCATTCATCTGCATGGACCCATTGAAATGCTACATTTTTCCAGCAAATACCAGTCTGCCTGAGCCTTTAAAATCAGCTGTTTGCTGGCAGAAATGCCAAAAAGACACATAATATTTAGCTAATCTTACCAGTGGCTGGATTTTAAAGTTAGCAGACCCTGTCAACAATCTTAGGCTATGTTCAAACATCGGAATTTCCGTGCAAAATTCTGCATTCAAATTCCACATGGAGATTCAGCAGCAGCAGCAGAGTCCCATTGTATTCAGTGTATGCTGCCTGCGGAATGTCCACACAGAGATTTTCCGTGTGGACATTTGGTATGCAAAAGTTTAGACACCCTTGACAATTTTCATGATTTTCATTTATAAATAATTGGGTGTTTGGATCAGCAATTTCATTTTGAGCTATCAAATAACTCAAAGACACAGTAATAATTCAGTAGTGAAATAAGGTTTATTGGATAAACAGATAATGTGCTGTCTGCATCAAAACAAAAGTAGACAGGTCCATAACTTTGGGCCCCCAACAGAAATATCTCATCAATATTAAGTTGAGCCTCATTTAGCAGAAATAATGGCCTCTAGACGCTTCCTATAGCCTGTAATGAGTATCTGGATTGGGGATGAAGGGATTTTGGACCATTTCTCCTTGTAAACAACTCCAGTTCAGTTAGGGTTGATAGTTGCCAAGCCC
The DNA here is from genome assembly GCF_029499605.1 of Hyla sarda. Classification (NCBI taxonomy): domain Eukaryota; kingdom Metazoa; phylum Chordata; class Amphibia; order Anura; family Hylidae; genus Hyla; species Hyla sarda. Next base: position 349,999,866 of record NC_079192.1, on the reverse strand, counting down.
GCTTCACATCACTCCACAGATTTTCAATGATGTTCGGAACTAGGGACTGGGATGACCTTTTTAGAACATTGGACTTGTTCCTCTACATAAATTCCACAGTAGATTTTGAGCAGTGTTTTCCGTTGTTGTATAGTGAAATATCCAGCCACGTATAATTTCAACTTTGTGACTGATTCCTCTACATGTATCTGCTGATAATGAATGGAATCCATGTGACCCTCAACTTTAACAAGAATGCCAGTACCAGCACTGGCCACACAGCTCCACAGCATGATGGCTCCTCCACCAAATTTTAATGTGGTTAGCAAGTGTTTGTCTTGGAACGCTGTGTTATTTTGACTCCATGCATAACTCCCCTTGTTATGACCAAATATGCACATTTTCTGTTCATCCAAAAACCTCATCTCATTACTGGAAAAATGACTGTGTCTTTCAGATAATTGATTAAATTAAATAAAATTGCTGATCCAAACACTCAATTATTTATAAATGAAAATCATACAAATAGTATGGGGTATCTAAATGTTTGCATATGACTGTGTATGTATGCCCCCTATTCACATTAAAGGGGTACTCCGGTGAAAACCTTTTTTCTTTTAAATCAACTGGTGGCAGAAAGTTAAACAAACATATTTGTAAATTACTTCTATTAAAAAATCTTAATCCTTCCAGTACTTATTAGCTGCTGAATGCTACAGAGGAAATTGCTTTCTTTTTGGAACACTGATGACATCACGAGCACAGTGCTCTCTGCTGACATCTCTGTCCATTTTAGCAACCGTGCATAGCAAATGTATGCTAAGGGCAGCATGGTGGCTCAGTGGTTAGCACTGCTGCCTTGCAGTGCTGGGGACTTGGGTTCAAATCCCACTAAGGACAGCAATAAATAATGCGTTATTATTATTATAATAACGTCAGCAGAGAGAACTGTGCTCGTGATGTCATCGGAGAGCATTCCAAAAAGAAAAGAATTTCCTCTGTAGTATTCAGCAGCTAATAAGTACAGGAAGGATTAAGATTTTTTAATAGAAGTAATTTACAAATATGTTTAACTTTCTGCCACCAGTTGATTTAAAAGAAAAAAGGTTTTCACCGGAGTACCCCTTTAAGTTGTTGACATTGGAGGGAAAAAATCTGTTGTTTTTTTAACATATTTTTTTAAGCAAATTAGACAAAAATAATCTAGCTTCTGCAGATGGGTGGGGCTTGTATAAAAGTGAGTGTTTTGCATAAAATGTGTTGTTGCTTAAATGTATCTAAATTGCGCTATAAACTACCGTATATATATGACAAATTAAAACTACACAGTCTAAAGATGCACCAAATTTTTAAACAGCCTGCACCCTTTTAAAAAACCTAGAATGTCTTGTCCAAGCTAAGAATCACACTCTTTTTTATTTATTCCCCTTAGTGTCAGAGATTGTCTGGAACCCCCTACTCCTTTGGGTACGTTCATATTAAAGAATTTCCAACTAGAAATATTCCTGGCGGAGATTCCAAGGGCAGCCAACACTGACTAGTTGGTGATAGAACATATGTAAATTTATTTTTCTATAGACTGCAATGTATTCCGCTGCTAAACCTTTTTTGTGTGCATTGTGCAGCTTAATCCCATTAACAACAATGGGACTTTCCAAGCAGAATTTTTAGTCTGTAGTGTGAACCCAGCAATACTCTCACTGATATTCTGGGGAAAATAAGGATACTTTTATTCAGCTAAGACTAAACCCCTGACAGCTCTGTCTCATGTGCCTATTAAAACAAACATGCCTGATCAAGATGAATATGCTTAGGAGAAGATCAGGAAAACCGTCAGAATATGCCTTTTGGTAACAGACATCTTATAGCCAACCGATCATATTGCAAAATGAATCCACCGTATTCTCTCAAAATGTTATTTACACGGTGCTGGTGCAGCAATTACATTATCTTGCTCAATTATCATGATGTTTTTGTAGGCAAAACAAGATATTGAATTATCACTGAAAGAAAATTGTTTAATGCTTTTCAAAAGGAAGCAAGAAGCAACACTTAAAATTGCAACACAATAGAGTGTGATTGCCACACAATCAAATCCTTTGCTAATAATAGTCAGCCGGGTCACAAAAAGCATGTTGAAAAGAAAAGGTGCAAATTAACTGCAAAACATTTACAAAGAAAGGATAGAACATAATGCCTTCAGTGAATATGTGGCCTCTACAACTACTGTTTCTATATCCACCTTTCCTGTGATCACCCAAAAGATCAAAGTGTTGACAGCTCAAATGTATTGCTAAGTCTGCAAAACAGAGCACAAATCCACCCAATAAGAATTAAGGTACAGTCACACGGGTGGATTTTCTGGGAGTTTTCAAATACTACAGCAGATCCCATTGAAGTCAATAGATAGGAAAAAAAAATTGTCGTGGTAAATCGACCACGGCTATAACCATAGCGGAAAACCCACAGAAAATAGCCTTAGGCTGTGGTTACACAATTGGAATTCTGCATTCTGTTATGGCTTGTGGAATGCCAAAAATAGATGGTTCTTCAATGGGTTAACACTCACAGATTCTGTGATTGGGACACTAGTAAATGTGTATGAAAGCGAGCTATATTGACAAAAATTGTAAACCAATTGTTAAGGAATACAGATGTATCAAGTTTGCTAAGTGGAATGGAAGGGTGATGTGGAGGAAATCAAGTAAAATCTTACTTTTGTTTTCTTTTTAATTCAAATAAAGGCAAAGCTCTATAAGACATGAGCCAGGTTGTTCTGTAAAGTCCAACTCGGTGATCAGCCTGCCCTGGAATATTTATACATTTACATAAGGATTAATGTTATTTTGCTTCAGGAAATCCTCGTTGCTTCTCTTGAAGTGATCAGCTGTGTCAGCTAATGCTAGTTCCTGAGGTGAATGTTGCAGGGCTTCACAGCGCTCACAGTACAAAGGGTGTTTTGCTACTGAAGATACAAACCAAGATATCCTGATGTGACAAAAATAAAATATATATATTTCGTTTCTATCTTTAAAGGTGGTCTTCATGAATTTCCTGCTGGTTCTCAGTATTTCGTATGGCTGTTTTTAATTGGTGGTTTTATTGTTTGTAGGGAATAATTATTCTTTCTTGATATAATAGAAATTATGCATAATATTTCTAGTTAGTTTATGCCTAATACACATGGGGCTAACTATAGCTGATGCAGATGGAGATTGCACCCAGGCCCAGGAGCCTGCGGGGGCTCATACGGTCTTTCTTACCTAAATGAGAAGACTGGTACTATAAATGATGTAATATACTGTGGTTGAGTGGTTACAGATTTTGCATTGGGGCCCAAGAGCTTTAAAGGGGTACTCCATTTCTAGACATCTTATCCCCTATCCAAAGTATAGGGGATAAGATGTCTGAACGCAGGGTAGTTGGGGGGGGGGGGGTGGATGGGTCCGGCCACTGGGACCCCCACGAACACTCCGAACACTTGGCTTTCTGAGCATTATAATTAGAATGCTAGGTTTTGGCGTCCGTGGTCGTGATGTCATGCCATACCCCCTCATGATGTCATGCCACGCCCCCTCCATTTATGTCTATGGGAGGCAGCGTGATGTCTAGCAACAGAGTATCTCTTTAAATAAACACTGTCACATGTAGAGACATGTCAAAAGTTTTGATCAGTCAGGGTGTTCAGACCTCAATTGATAGCTAAACTGAGCTGGGAGAAGTGTGTGCTAAGCACTTGCCTCCCAGCTTTGTGCAATCTTACCCAGACAGTCTCTCAATGTATGACTATGTTTTCATCTTAGTTGCCTGCACAGAGACTGGGGAAAGAAGCACTCATCAATGAACTTCTTTCCCTATTTGTTCTAGCAATGGATTGAGGTCTATATACTCAGGCTCCGAATGAGCTAAAACTTTTGATGTCTTTTTGATATTTCAAATGCTTTTTTAAAAGTGTGCAAATGTGGTGCCAATATTTAAAAAGGGGTCAAATAGTGACCTCAGGAATTATAGGCCTGTTAGTTTAACTTCCGTTGTATGTAAGTTGTTTGAGGGTTTTCTAAGGGATGCTATTTTGGAGTATCTTGATAAACTGTAACTACAACGGGAAGAACATCTTGTCTGTGCTGCAACATGGAAGCCTGAGCCATGCTCCCTGCATGGCACACGTGTTCAATCTGGTTGTCAAGCGGATCCTGAAGTGTTCCCCCCCATCTGTAAAACAACCTAACAATGGGAAGGAAACTTTGCATTCACTTCAGCCACTGGTACAATGCAAAGCACACCCTCCTTGAGCTGCAGCGTCAGAACGGCATCCTCCAACATAGTTTGATTTGCGATGTTTCCACATGTTGGAATTCCACCCTCCATATGTTGGACTGACTATACGAACAGAGAAAAGCCATCACCGATTTCTTGATGATCCAAGCGGATAGGGTTGTGTGTTACCCTACTGTGTGTTACTTCAATGTCAACAAGTGGCAGCTCATACGTGACACCGGCTGTTTGCTCAGGCCCTTTGAGGAAGCCACCTTATTAGTCAGTCGCCAGGATTACGGGATGAACGACATCATTCCACTGCTTCATCTACTACAATACATATTGGAAACAATGGCTGGTCAGGGCACTGGAGACGTGACACATACATCTCACGGCCACATGAGCCCTGTGGGGGCTGAACTGGAGGAGGAGGAGGTGGAGGGGCACAGTGGAGTACAGTTTAGGTTTCACAAGATAAGAGGAGGAGCATGAGCAGCTAGAGGAGCGAGAGGGTTATGAGGAAGGTGAGATCTAGACACACCGTGGCAGTAGGCAGTGGAGATGGAGGCAGGGAGTCCCTTCGAGTCACTTGCACAAATGGCACGATGCATGCTCACTTGCTTGCGTAGTGTCAAAATTCAGCATCGGGATGACTTCTGGCTCTCCACCTTATTGGACCCTCGCTACCGACACAAAATGGTGGCCTTTTTTACACCCACTGAGAGGGAGGACAAACTGACCTACTACAGAGACATCCTATGTAGTCAGTTAGCCGATGCCTATCTGCACCATCGTCCATCCTTTCGCAGGTCTGACTCGGGGTGCCCTCTGCGCTCACCTTCTACTGCCATGGCTGCTGGGGAGGGGTGGGGGTGGCAGGAGCAGTACCAGCTCCATCAGCAGCAGCCTGAGTCTACAGTTGCTGTTGAGTAGCTTTCTTCACCTGCATAGTGAAGCAACTCATCAGCAGCAGGTAAACCCGGAGCAGGACCTGAACCCGCAGGTGGTGGAATTCCTTGACATGACCATGCCAACACACCTTGTAGATCCACTGGACTTCTGGGTAGCCAAACTTGATTTGTAGCAGAGTTTGCCCTGGAAAAGCTGTCCTGCCTGGCCCGTAGTGTGTGGCGGGGGCCGTAGTAACCCCAAGGGGAAGTCGGCTGTCCACGAAAAATGTGGAGAGACTGACCTTTGTGAAGATGAATCAGGTATGGATCAGCCAGGATTTCCACCCACCAATGCCTGATGCATCATGGTGCCACACCAACACTTCACAAATATGGATAGTGCAAAACTTATTTAAGGTGCTGCTCCCCAGTTAGACATTCCTCGCCATCAGACCACAAGTAAGTATTGAGGATATGCATTAGCTAAAACTTAACTTTTCTTAGGATAAAATATATGTACTAAATTTTTTTTTTAAATCTAACAAAAGGAAAGGTGTGCGAAAAACACTATGTGCCACCTACACCACCAAGTATTGACGGGATGCAAAGACCTCTATAAGGTGGAAGGTAACAACGTATGGTCCATTGTAACCGGTGGGGGTAAAAACTTCTTCTGTAAGGCCCTACTCTCGCATTATTAATTCCCTTCTTTGCAAGTGTTACTCGCCCTAAAAAGGGCGGCCCCACACAGGAACCTCTCCCTTTTTCCCCTTACAAACCCATTTCCCAGGGTTTTTAGGTGGAAATAGAGAGAGTTTCCTGTGTGGGGCCGCCCCTTTAAGGGTGAGTAACACTTGCCAAGAAGGATATTTAGAGGGGGAGAGTAGGGCCTTACAGAGGAAGTTTTTACCCCCACCTGCTACAATATACATTGTTCCCTTCCACATTTTCGAGGAAAGTGTTACTCGTCTTAAAAAGGTTAGTCCCACACAGGATCCAATCCCTATTTCTACTTAAAATCCCTGGGAAATGGCAGTGCTTGTAGGTGGAATTAGGGAGAGGTTCCAGTGTGGGGCTGCTCTTTTTAGGGCAGCAAACACTTGCCAAGAAGGGAATTAATAATGTGAGAGTAGAGCCTTACGGGGGAAGTGTTTACCCCCACCGGTTACAATGGACCATACGTTGTTTACTTTCACCTTTCAGAGGTCTTTGCATCACATCAATACTTTGTGGTGTAGGTTGCACATGGTGTTTTTTGCACATCTTTCCTTTTGTTTGATTTAAAAAAGAATTTTGGGTTCATATATTTTATCCTAAGCATATTATTAAAAGTTAAGTTAAGAGACTGTTTTCTTCTGCCTACCTTCCCCAGCTACTATTCTGATCCTGCCACCTGCCTGATGCCAAGTTCTGCTTTTTTCACCCACCTTTGTCACCGGGTACTGGTATTGCCACCCACTGCACCACTCTGTCACCGGGTCACTTTCAGGACTTCTGATTCTGCTGCTGCCCCCTCCAGGCTGTCTCATTCTGCCACCATATGTTCTCTTCATGCTGCTGCCACCTCCACTCTGTGTCAGTCAGGCACTATATGGTCACCTCATGCTTCCGCCACCTCCAGGCTGTCATTCAGCCACTAAAGGTTCTCCTCATGCTGCCGCCACCTCCACGCTGTGTCATTTAGCTACTATATGGTCTTCTCATGCTGCCGCCACCTCCAAGCTGTGTCATTCAGCCACTATATGGACTCCTCATACTGATGCCACCTCCAGGCTCTGTCATTGTGCCGCTCTGCGACTGATTCTAATAGCGACGCCACTGATCTGCATGTCATACTGAATAACAGTATTATTTCACTAACCAAGCACACACCCCATGCGTGTTACAGCAAGGCAGTGTTTTATACCCCTATTGAGGCTCTCTGTAGGCCAGAAATTGACATTTTTAATAACTATTCGCCGGAAGTAAATTGCGACCAAACCACATTTTTTTCGTACAATTTGGCCAGTTTTTAAAAATATTTACTCTGACCATGGACAAGTTGAGAGTCAGATATAGCGCTCTCTGCCCTCTAGTTGCTCGTCTGGAGTGTATGTATAATTAAAATATAACCCTTCCAACAAGGGTAAAAACTGGAATGCTACTATGCCATGGCATCACAGGAGGAGAATACTGAACCTGGAGTTCAAAGTGGAGCTTAAGGAAAAAAACTATCACTTTTCATAGTGCTGCAATTCCCATATGGATAAACTTGGAGACAATTCCTTAATATACTATAAAAAAGACTATTTATTGTAACTAATTACATGTTTTGGACAGTTTTCTCTTCATTAGAAATGAGTAATTGGTTACAATAAATAAGCTTTTTATGGCAACAGATGGAATCTTCTCCAAGTTTGTCCTTATGGGAATTGCAGCATTTTTATACTTGAACTCCACTTTGTACTCCAGGTTTGGTCTTTTCCTCCTGTAATTCCATGGAATAGCAGCATTCCAGCTTTTTCCCTTGTTTACAGCATAATATATATATATATATATATATATATATATATATATATATATATATATATATATATATATATATATAAAGCAAAATCATCGATAGTTGCAGTGTCTTGTAATACCTTTTCTATTGGACTAACAAGATTTTGTAGAGACAAGCTTTCGGGATTCCTCCCTTTATCAAGTCACTCCTAACTACTATATATATATATATATATATATAATATATATTTATTTATGCTCCAGGTGATAAGTTAGACTCCAGAGAGTCTGACTCTCCTCAAATAGTATATTCAGGAACGGACTTCAAGTGATATAGCCAGCTCAGCGTGGTGGTGATGAGACCAGATGGACACGGTGTAAAGGATAAAACGTAGATTAATCACCGAGATGCAACGCATTTCTCTGCGCATGCGTAGTTTCTTCAGGCATGACAAGATGCAGAAGCAGACACCTCTTTCCATCTTGTCATGCCTGAAGAAGCTACACATGAGCAGCAAAACGCATTGCATCTTGGTCATTAAACTATGTTTTATCCTTTACACCGTGTCCATCTGGTCTCGTCAGCACCACGCTGAGCCGGCTACACCACTTCAAGTCCGTTCCTGAATATGCTCTCATCGCACCAGCAGGAGGGCAGCAGACGATCGATCATCACAGTACACTATTATCACTGTTGTGTATGAGTTTACACAACTCCCCAGGGTGAGCGATTATTTCATTACTTTTCCTCACCTTATGTGGTTGGTTTTACCCTATGGAGTGCTTTTTTCCTTGTTCTCATAGTCTCCTCAAATAGAGGAAACAGAACATTGGGTATATATATATAGTAGTCCAAAGAAAAAAAAAATGTAAATGACAATGATTGAACTTTAAATCACATAGAAGGAGATTTATCTAGCTCCGTAGTAGATTTTTTTTGCGTAAAAAAGCTGCACGTACTTGCGCATGTGTGACTTTTCTATAACTAAGCACATTTCTGAAATCTGCTCACATAGTAGTAATTTTTTTTACTTTGCAGTGGTCATGTATTTATCAAATGCGATAGTCGCTATTTATGTAGAAAAAAAGCTGCATCTGCATTTAAAAGTTGCATATGTATTCCAGGTCCAGGTGTCTACGTCTGCAGAAAAGGACATTAACACCCACTTTAACAACTGTTCTTATTCTGCATCATGAAACAAAGCTACTACATTAATGTTAATGTTAATTATAGAAAAAAATAATTATATAACTAATACCTATAAATTTTAAGGTGGAAAATACACACTGCACACCTTGTTAATTTTAGGACACGTACATGCTGGCGTACCCACTAAATTTTAAAATTAATTTTGTGTTAAAATAAGGCACAAAATAATTGTGTAAGAATTTTTACAGACTACGTAAATAACCCATATGTGGCACTAAAATTTTTCCTTAAAAAAAAAAAAAAGAAACATCCATAGTAATACAGCTTCATGCACATTTTGGGGTGGGTAACATACCGACCCTTTTTTTTTTTTTTTTTGTGGCTTCACTATTGTTTATGTGCCTATTGGTGCTTCTCTATCTTCCTTCCTGACGTAAACTCCGGTCTCAGCGCAGCGATGTAAGACTCCGCCCACCAACGTCACAAAATGCGGGCTCAAAATTAAACAAAGAAGCCTCCAGAGTATGGATAGTCATGGTGCAGCATAGTATGTTTTTAATATTTTTTTTATTTCTGAGGAGGGTGGATGGGTTGTTGCGGGATAGTTGGAGTGCAGCTATTTAGTGCCAGGCAGGCCAGTCAGGGTGTCACCCGATGCGGTACACCCCCCTCCCTGTCACTTTCTAGCAATGCTACTGGCAATAAAGGGTAGATAAAGAACTTCGGCTATTAACATAAGGGAAAACTTTTCTGCTTTAAAAAATGCTTTTGTAAGCGGGTTTCCTGGGTTTTGCTAACGTGCGATTTATTTATCAAAGGTGTGTGACTATGTAAGAAAAAGTAAGTTAAAAAAAAATTGTCATATAAAAGCCATACGATTGAAAAGAATGATAAATCTCCTTCATAGTTGTGATAACTTGTTTGTTGATTCAGGTGACATCTTCCATATCTCACTGAAGATAGGCAGAAGATTGCTTTTATTTGCACAAATCTGCTGTCAAGTGTTTAAATGGTTTAGTGTGTGAAATAAGGAATAAGACCCTGAACTGAAAACACATAATCAACTTTCTAACATTGAGTGGTTCGAATCTGATAACATCATGTAATGCTGCTGCTATTTGTTGATCTATTTTATTATAGAATTGTAAAGAGCTTTTCCCTGCACTGAGGAAATCAAACCACTAAATACACACAAACATGTTCTCTTTTATTGTCGCTTCTCTTCAATATAAACTGTATAGCAGAAAAAGAGCACACTTCACGGCACATATTCTCCGCAGTTTACAAACAAATGGGAATATTCAATTAACATTTAAAATGGCTAAAACACCACAAGGAGATCACTGGTCCATGCCATAGCGAAATTATTCTGCTTAATTAAAATGACAGGGGATGGCTGCTAAATGTCAAGCTATATACTCTGACAGTCAGGCTTGTAATGCTTTCAGACAGAGCCAAAAGATCACTTAGAAAGGTTTCAGACAATACAAGTACATTCGATGGGAATATGTAGGTTAAGAATGAATGTATACAATTAATTTATATAGAGAGTCATTGTTACAATGTGCACAGAAGGCAAAGTGTAAGCAAACACATCAATTAAAAGAAACTATCTGTTCTAATAAATAAAATAACTAGTTTGTTTTATGAAATTGTTAAAAATTGCCTTGCTGGTACTTTGTTCTGCTTAGAATAATATGTGCTACTATATCTTTCTGCACAATATGATTAGGGGTAGTATCACACGTGCAGTTTATACTGTAGTTTATCACCAAGTTTATGAGCCAAAACCCAAAGTGGATACAAAGAAATGAAAAGTATAATGGGAACAATATAAAGCTCCTTCTCTTATATTAACTCTTGTATCAACTGCTACAAAAACTGCATGCGTGATTCCAGCCTCATAGGACCAGATTACATTTTCAAGTAAATATGGCTGAGCTTCAGTACAGGGTACAGTCACTTGTGGAGGTCCACATCCTCTTCATTTTACTAACTAGTGGAGGACCCAGAAGTCAGGCCACTGAAGTATGAGCCATAAATACATGTTCTTTTCTTTATAAAAAAAAAAAAATGTGACTGGAGATAAGCAGTATTAAAAAAACACCTAGGGGTGAGCAAATTTCAAAATTACTAGCTTATACTGCAGTCTTAAGTGTCTTCCTATCTTGAATATAAGTGACATAAACTTATTTTCTCTAATTTTATACCTTAAATTGAGCAAGATATTTCTGCTTGTTACAACAGGGTGTATAGAAGGGGAAACAATGTTATACCAGTTTACTGTCTCCTTCTGGAAAAGGGGATTAGATAACAGCCCATTTCCCTTTCTATATGTTATATTAAAGCAGGGGTCTCAAACTGGCGGCCCTCCAGATGTTGCAAAACTTCATCTCCCAGCATGCCTGGACATGGCATTTGCTGCAGCTAATGCTGGGAGTTGAAGTTTTGCAACATCTGGAGGGCCACCAGTTTGAGAACCCTGTATTAAAGTTTTGAAAAGTTTTTTGTCAGACAGATTGCTAAATCTGGGCCAATGTTTGCACTAATGTCTGCTTTTCTATAGTCTTCAATATAACCTACTATAATTATTTAGAAGAGTGGTGCAGGTGTCCATAGCAGCCAATCAGATTACTTCTTTTCAGTTCTCTTAGGGCTATTTAAAAATGAAATAATCTGATTGGTTGCTCTGGACAACTGCACCACTCTTCCTCTACACAGGTTTTCATAAATCCCCCCCCCCCCATTTATTCTACCTAATTAGTATATATCTAGTGCTGGTCTTTGTATACCTTTCCTTTAGTAAATGCTATTTACAACAGCAATGGCTCATTTTTTGCGCCGTCATCTGAACTTTTTATCGATACCACATTTGCATACATAAAACTTTTATATCATTTTTTATTAATTTTTCTTCATATAATGTGACAAAAAAGCTGCATTTTTGGACTTTTTATTTTTATTTTTTACGTTTACGCTGTTCACCATAGGGGATCATTATATTTTGATAGTTCAGACATTTACGCATGCGGCGATACCAAATGTGTTTATAAAAAAAAATATTTTTACACTTTTTGGGGGTAAAATGGGAAAAACGGACAATTTTTATTTTTATTGGGGGAGGGGATTTTTCACTTTTGTTTTACTTTTTATTTTTACATTTTTCAACTTTTTTTTTACACTTTTTATGTCCCCATAGGGGACTATCTATAGCAATTATTTGATTGCTAATGCTGTTCAATGCTATGCATAGGACATAGCACTGATCATCATTATCGGTCATCTCCTGCTCTGGTCTGCTCGATCTCAGACCAGAGCAGGAGATGCCGGGAGACGGCCGGAGCCAGGTGAGGGGTCCCCCGACCGCCATTACAGATGATCTGATCGCCACGGCAGCGCTGCGGGGGATCCAATCATCTATTTTATTATGTGCAGATCACGGCATCTGAGGGGTTAATGGCGGACATCCGCGCGATCGCGGATGTCGGCCATTACCGGCGGGTCCCCGGTTGCTGATAGCAACTGGAACCTGCTGTGTATGACGCGAGCAGCGCTCCGCTCCATGGTCGTTAAGGGGTTAAAAACCTCTTTGGTTGCTTTTGCAGTATGCTTTGTGTCATTGTCCATCTGCACTGTGAAGCACCGTCCAATGAGTTCTGAAGCATTTTGCGGAATATGAGCAGATAATATTGCCCGAAATACTTCAAAATTCATCCTGCTGCTTTTGTCAGCAGTCACATCATCAATAAATACAAGAGAAACAGTTCCATTGGCAGCCATACATGAACACGCCATGACACTACCACCACTCTTCACTGATGTGGTGGTATGCTTAGGATCATGAGCAGTTCCTTTCCTTCTCCATACTCTTCTCTTCCCATCACACTGCTACAAGTTGATCTTGGTCTCATCTGTCCATAGGATGTTGTTCCAGAACTGTGAAGGCTTTTTTAGATGTCGTTTGGCAAACTCTAATCTGGCCTTCCTGTTTTTGAGGCTCACCAATGGTTTACATCTTGTGGTGAACCCTCTGTATTCACTCTGGTGAAGTCTTCACTTGACTGTTGACTTTGACACACATACGCCTACCTCCTGGAGAGTGTTCTTGATCTGGCCAACTGTTGTGAAGGGGGTTTTCTTCACCAGGGAAAGAATTCTTTGGTCATCCTCCACAGTTGTTTTCCCTTGGTCTTCCGGGTCTTTTGGTGTTGCTGAGCTCACCGATGAGTTCATTCTTTTTAAGAATGTTCCAGACAATTGTTTTGGTCATGCCTAATGTTTTGGCTATCTCTCTCATGGGTTTTTGTTTTTTCAGCCTAATGATGGCTTGCTTCACTGATAGTGACAGCTCTTTGGATCTCATCCTGAGAGTTGACAGCAATATATTCCAAATGCAAATAGCACACTTGAAATGAACCCTGGACTTTTTATCTGCTCATTGTAATTGGGATAATGAGAGAATAACACACACCTGGATATGGCACAGCTGAGAAGCCAATTGTCCCATTACTTTTGGTCCCTTATCAAGTGGGAGGCACATATGCAAACTGTTGTAATTCATACACCGTTCACCTGATTTGGATGTAAATGCCCTCAAATTAAAGCTGACAGCCTGGAGTTAAAGCACATTTTGTTTGTTTCATTTCAAATGCATTGTGGTGGTGCATTGAGCTAAAAAATTTTGAATTTTGTTGATGTCCCAATATTTATGGACCTGACTGTATGTTTTTTTAATGTATACCTAATAAAAATTCTTTACTTTATATTGGCAGTTGCTGCACTGTTTATGTTTTTTTATGTTTAGTATGTGTAAATAGCATATAGCAGAGTAAGTATATTGTTGTAATTGGTCTAGGTATAATATATGAACACTTGCATTTATATTTCATATAACTATATTAAATACACTCGTCATTCTTTCATGCTGTATCGATGTTAAATAAGTGTGTGAACAAAATACAGTATCAATTGTTAGGATTCGGCTAGCTGGATGTGGATCCTCTGTGTCAGCGAGGGATTGGCGTGGACCGTGTCGGTGGACCGGTTCTAGGTTGCTACTGGTATTCACCAGAGCCTGCCGCAAAGCGGGATGGTCTTGCTGCGGTGGTAGCAACCAGGTCGTATCCACCGGCAACGGCTCAACCTCTCTGACTGCTGAGATAGGCGTGGGACAGAAGGACTAGGCAGAGGCAAGGTCAGACGTAGCAGAAGGTCGGGGCAAGCAGCAAGGTTCGTAGTCAATAGCAATAGCAAGAGGTCAGGTACACTGGTAAGGCAAACACTGTAACGCTTTCTCTGGCACAAAGGCAACAAGATCCGGCCAGGAAGGAAAGGGGAAGTGAGGTTATATGGACAGGTGCACAGGTGGAAGCTAATCAGACAGATTGGGCCAGGCACCAATCATTGGTGCACTGGCCCTTTAAATCTTAGAGAGCTGGGGCGCGCGCGCCCTAGAGAGCGGAGCTGCGCGTGCCAGAACGTGACAGCCGGGGACCGGGACGGGTAAGTAGCTTGGGATGCGATTCGCGAGCGGGCGCGTCCCGCTATGCGAATCGCATCCCCATCGTGAATGTCAGTGCAGCGCTCCCGGTCAGCGGGTCTGACCGGGGTGCTGCAGAGAGGAGAACGCCGCGAGCGCTCCGGGGAGGAGCAGGTACCCGGAGCGCTCAGCGTAACATCAATGTTTCGACCCTTTACATGTGTGGGTCTCTTACATGAGTGCTTGACAAGGTTTGAAACATTGCGATTGCACATGTTTTTGCTGGAATAAACTCTAACTCACAAAGTGGATGCTGGACACATTCTGTTCTCTAGGACATGGTGAAAGTTTAACATGACCGTTACACTGAATTATAAAAGTATGGGCAATTCAAAACATTAATTCCAAATGTACCAATTTTACAATCTTTAATATGCCAATCAATTAGAGCAGTCCATCCTAAACGCCATAGCCGAACTTCTCTTCCTCTCCATCTGTTACACCGATGCCTCCTCCTATGTTAATTACTACACTGGTTAGCCGTTCAGCTGGGAATAGAGAACAAAATCCTTACACTCATCTACAAAGCTCTCTATAATGCTGCACTGCTTATATCTCCTTCCTCATCTCTGTTTACCATCCTACAGGTGTTCTCCACTCTGCTAATGATCTAAAACAATCATCCTCTATAATCCGAACCTCTCTCCCCCCTCTCCAAGACTGTGCTCATGCTGCTCCAGTTCTCTGGAATACAATACCCCAAAACCTTAGACTTTTGCATAGTTTTAAACATGTCCTAAAGAGAAAAAAGTGTTCTTCTTCAAGCAGGTCTATAACATTCCCTAATGGGTCTTCCTTACGTGCCATATGCAGCAGTCTCCCCCTACACTCTCTGCACTTTACACATTCAGAGATTACCTAGTGATGTAACCTACCCTTTATAAGGCAGTGCAATGGTCTACCCTTATGGCTGGACTATTACATCAATGAAGTACTTTCTGTCTTTTGTCTCAACCCCATTCCTCATGGTCTGCATTTATTGAAAAACATTTAATTTTATGTTTTACCTGTTCTACTATACTGCATTATATCTGTATCAGTATTATACTGACAGTTTTCCTGTGAGATCTAGCCTATAGATGGACCTCACAGGCTTTCATACTCGGCAAACAGGAGGCCATCCGCTGGCTTCCTGCTGCCATGGCAACCATTGGGACCCCGAGATCACATTGCCGGATCGCTGATGGGGGGGGGGGGGGAAAGAAGGAGCCTCCTCCCCTTTTTAATCCTATAGTTGTTAACACTGCTAAAACCGGCATGATCTCAGTCTTGGCAGCAACTTAGGGTTCCTGGTTAACTGACAAGTAGTAGGGCAACACAGAAAGAGCAGGGAACGCGATTGTTCATCAGCTTTGTGGATCAGGTTCATCACATGTCACCAATGCCATAGCCCTACTGTATACCTCTTGACAAAGCCACAGCAGTGGTAAAACTTTGAGGGGGGCTGAGTGTTGGTTTTAATATAATGTGGTATACTAAATCTCCTTTAAATAATTGTAAATAAGCTGCTAAATCTCCTTTGGATAATTGTAAATAAACTGCAGATTTGTCCTATCCGTAGCAATGCTAATAGTTATAAGGATCAGTACAAGAGAGATAAGGCACACATCATATAATTTTAACTTGGTGTGTTTATGTTCTAATGAAGAATTGTATAAAGCGTAAGGTAATGTTTCAGTGTTTGGGGAAGTATGGTTCTAGTGACCACCTTTCTTGTGGTTTAGTGTAAAGTAGTTGATTTACCCTTCAATCACAGGTCCCCCTCTTTTTTGTTGTGGATCAGATTCGTTGCATGCCACCAATGGCATGTTTTTGCATGACAGACCTGATCCTTCATTTGTTGGGAAAGGGTTAAGTGTAAGCCTATCAAGCTGTATTTGTGGGAGGGGCGGGAGTATCTCCTCTCCCTCCCCTGCTAGGCAGGGCATTAAGGAGTTGTGGGTAGGGGCGCGGGTATATAACGCCCATGCAACTACTGGCGGGGCGTACGTTTCATATTGCGGAAGAGGGCAGGTCCCACTGTGCTACTGTTTCTGGCATTTAGAATCTCCCACCATTGAGCTCTGTTAGCTGCTCTATCAGAGCCTCACGTTCCTGAGTCTTTGTTGGGTGATCTGGGCTCAGCTTCTCGTGTAGCTCTCCCGGCTGCCTATCCACCCGCGTGGAATTGGAGCATGCTGGGTGACTCTGCTGGGACTCTCCTCCTGTCAACGCGAGCAGTAAGGCCGCTGCTGCTTTCCAAGGTATAGTATAGTCTTAACTGTGAGTGGCGGTTTATGGTTAGGTAAATGTCCAGCTTGACTGGCAGTGCAGCCTGCTACAGGTGACATATGGGGCTGCTAGTGTTTAAATAGCAAGTTCTTGCTTCAGGTGTTCAATTGACGCCTGGGGGGGGGGGGGGAACAAGTTTGCTGTCGGCTTCCGATCTGGTTTTGTCTTTGACACAGGTGCACAGCAGTTCTTGTTAGGCAGCGGTGTCCTGAGGCGGAAATTTGAATTCCTGCCACTTTCGTAAATCCAGCGGCCGCTCTCTTCTTTTTGGTTTAGTTAACTGGGAGTATGTTGCAGGTGAGCCAGTTTCAGGCAGTCAATACAGTATGGGAACATGTACTACACTGACAGGTTAAGGATGTCATCTGATCCCATGCGTCTTGGTTGCTGTTACAATGCAGGATATAGATTCACGCATTGTATGTACACGTCATTCATTTACTTATGAGGGGCACGTTATTATACAGGGCAATGTCCTTTCTTGGCACACCTTGGCTGCTGCACCAATTATTTTGTTAGTAGGGTGGTACCGCTTTTCTGTCAATGAGACACTTTTGTAGCACATCTTTCACACTTTCTTACATTTATATCTAGTATTTTACCCGTGCATACATTTTATACTTTTATAGCGTATATACTGTTCATATGCTCAAAGTATTTATGGTCGGATTCTTACCAAGAAGTGTGTGCGGCTTACCCTAACAAACATAAGCCTGATGTGTGCCCGTCTGGCCGTATAGGTAAGCCTGAAGTAAGAAGTGGGCTACCCCTAAGAAAATATCTATGTATACTGAATAAAAAGAGGGAGTGGAGGGTGGGGGAACCGGAGCAGTCGGATCTTCCCCTGACCCTGGGAGTAAGTATAAATACGCCTCCAGACTCCTCCCATAAATTAGATTAGCCTATACAGGCTAACCACCACTTATGGTCGGATTCTTACCAAGAAGTGTGTGCGGCTTACCCTAACAAACATAAGCCTGATGTGTGCCCGTCTGGCCGTATAGGTAAGCCTGAAGTAAGAAGTGGGCAAAACACCAACTTGTAGGGAAAGTAATTTAATGAAAGTAACAATGCAATTTACACGTTAGCCAATACATTGAAAGCTCCGGCAATTTCAGTTCGTGGGTTAGGGACATGCAGTTGGAAACAAGGCGAATTCCACCGCCCCAGTCTTTTAATAATGTGAGCAGGAACACCATGCCTGGAAGCCGATGAAGCCGCCCCTATCCTGAATGAATGACCAGTAATGGTTTCTGGGTTGATTCCCGTACTGCACACCAAGATTCTAATGTGTTTGACGAAGTCTTTGGTAGTAAGTGCCAGAATCGGAAATGGGAGTAAAGGCGACTCGGGTGATTGTCCCCGGTGGGATTCTAGTAATAGACGTAGCACTCTCACAGGGCACCAAGGGTTATTAGTGGGGAAATATTCTACCCGGGCTTGTGTGATCTGTTGGGTTTTGGTGTGGTCTAACAAAAGCTGGTATCCTGAGTCGGTGGGGACCAGATGTCTGATCAGGAGGAAATCTGACCCATAATTGGTTCGTGTAAATTCTCCTGGCCGGAGGAACCCATAAAAGCTTAAATACATTGCAGCCTTGATTACAAGGCTTCCCCCCAGACCAAATGGGTTATTGTCAAGAGTAATGCTAATCTGCTGGAAGGTAGTTACTGACAGTGGTGCTCTAGCTGCAGGTTTGGGCTTCTCAGACTTCAGAATGCCCTTCAAGACCGCTTTGATGGCATGAGAACTGATAATAGACGGGGAACTGGGATGACTAAGTGAATGGAAATGCTGAACCCCAGCCAAATACAAACGGATGGAATTATGTGACAATTTTTTGGAAATGTGGCAAAAGTATACGAAGGATAGGATATACTGTATGCTGAAAGGTGAGGGTGAAGGGTGTAACTGCTGGAAACTGAGGAAAGCCCTCCAGGCTGTTCTGTAAGATCTAGCCGTGGTCTTGGCGAGGGACTGATTGATCAGATTAATTGCTCCTGCATGCAGAATATTCAATCCAGCGTCAGAGTGTTGAAAGGAGGTGGCGTGGTAGCCGTCTGGTCCGCTTCTGGCATGAGTTGCCGGAACGCCTGGAAGGCAAAGCGTGATAAGGCATCAGCTGCTAGATTCTTTTTTCCCTCGATATGCACACATTCAATGTGAAAATTATCCATTAAAGCGGTGTGAGTCAGTTTCCTCAGGAAAGACATGATACTGAGTAGCTTGGATCTACCCTTACAGATGATATCCCTAGTAGCTGTATTGTCCGTGAAGAAAACGACTGTTTGACCTCGCCAGAGATGACCCCAGGTTAGTGCTGCCGCAACTATGGGTATTATTTCCAGCAGGGCTGAGGTGGTAGAGAACTCCGGCCATTGGAGGGTTTCTGGAGGCCAAGCCTCCCACAACCAGTGGGACTTGAAAATGGCTGCATATCCACCTGAAGCTGCGGCATCAGATATAACAATTGGAGAGAATTCGTCAGCCTTCAGAACGAACATGGCAACCCCGTTCCAATTTGCCAAATAATTGTCCCACATGATTAGGTCTGCCCGGGCCGCTTGATCAAGCATAACTGGGGAGTCAGGATCAGGGGCAGACGGCAACAGGGCCAGCAGTCTGGAGACGAATGCTCGCCCTTGGGGAATGATTCTTACGGCGAAATTTAGCATTCCCAACAGACTCTGGAGCTGTTGACGATTGGTCACCATGGTCTGAGAGAACCTATGAAGGACTGAACGAATTCTATCCAATTTGTCTTGAGGCAGTCTGGCCTCTAACCTCATGGTGTCAAGGATGATTCCCAGAAAGGTGATTAAGGTTGACGGCCCTTCAACCTTCCTATCTGCCACAGGAACATTGAGGGTCCGGAACACTGAAAGAAGAGTTCTTAAATCCTTAGGCTCACTGGCAGGGGCTTCCAACAGCAGAAAATCATCTAGATAATGCAACACGTACTCACATGACCAGTGGTTAATAAGGATCCATTCGAGGGCTGAGGCGAATGAGTCGAACAACCACGGGCTGCTTTTGGCCCCGAAGGTCAAACGAGTCGCAAAGTAATATAGACCGTTCCATTTAATGCCGTGCCAAGGCCAGAGGTCAGGTTGTATTGGCAATAGCTTAAAAGCGTCAGAAATGTCGGCTTTAGACAGCCATGTGCCAGTCCCTAACTGTAAAATTCTCTGTATAGCCGCGTCAACTGATGTGTACTTTAATGTGACTTCCTCCGATGGTATGAGGGAATTAACGCTAGGTGTGCTGCAAGAATGAGGTGCCGACAAGTCATATATTAATTGGTATTTATTTGAAAATTTTCCGCACGCAACTCCTATCGGATTAATCCTCCATTGACTGAATGGCGTTCTATCAAAAGGGCCGATCACAAATTTTTTAAGAACCTCTTGGTTGAGAAGCTCTGTCACTATCTCTGGATGATTCTCTGCAGACTGCAGGTTCCTGCACTCATACGTGTCATGGGGTACACAAATCATGCCCGTGTCAAAGCCATGCCGAAAACCTTCGCAAAGGAAGTCAACAAAGCCCGGAGACGGATGATCACCTAAGTAGGATTTTAGCACTTGGTGATTAACCCCGCTTAGTCATGCGTCCGCCCCGGATCTTTTAGGACACTGACTTTTTGGATGGGCCCTATGGCAGATGGAGCAGATGTGCAAGAGCCTACACTGACTGAAGCGGCAGGCTGATAGATTGAAATTATTGCATATCTGGGTGTTCCCAAGATAGTGAACTGGCCGACCCAATTTATCGACCGTAGGACCTGCTTGGCCCCTGACTGCCGCTCCTTCAGAAGCGGATGCGCCCTCAGTGGAAGCAGAACACCAATTGGTGGCATGGGTAGAAGATTGGCATACCCCGCACAGCGGCGCCCTGAGCCCCGCAAAATGTCTACAAAACAATTCCGTGTCTAAGATTGCCCAATTGGTGCCCTGCTTGAACTGTGAAAGAGTAGCCGCTGCCTTGGCAGAAAAAGAACGGTGATAATCATAAAAAGAAAAACCACCATACTTATAACCAAGGTCGACCAGCTTGTGGAGATATTGATCTAGCTCGTCTCTCCTGCCAGGATGAGCAGAGCACAGAACATCCCTGAACAGCCCGAAGGCTAGAACAAATTCCGGAATGTTCAGCTTCCTGCTCAGCCTGGGGTCCCTGGCTTTCACTGTGACTGAAACCTCCCCGCAAGCAAATGTTTTGTTGTCGAGAATATCCTGCGAAGCAATCAGGAGAGATGCCAAATTTACATCTCTCCCATCCAAGATATCTCTCCTGATAGCTTCTGGAATAAAGTGTGCTGGGCTCAGGCTGACTAAAGGAGAGAACATACCTGGCATGTAGCTTGAGGGGGCCACTAAGGCTGGGACCACGGGGACTGAGGATACAGCTTGCGACTCAGGGGCCGGCGCTGGGACTGCCCCTACTGAGACTGCCACGCTTGACGTGCTTGCCACCTGAGAGGTCTCACCAGGCCCTGTAGAACCTGATGATCCTGTGATCACCGTGGTAGTGCCTGGGCTGGATCGTGCCTCGAGGTTGGCCATTCTGTTTTGCATATCACGCATGGAAGTGGTTAAGGTGCCAAGGATAGTATGAATTTGAGCCAAAGTCACAGTATCCCTATCTGACTGTTCACCGGCCTCCGGGGTGCTATGTGAGCACAGGATCCTGTAAAGTTCTGCCTTCCTAGCCGTGGCTGGGAATGGGATCCCTTTGCGGCGAAGCTACGCAATAATTTTTGGGACTGTCCAAGTCCTGAGGGACATGGCACTCCCTTGCGAAGAAGATCTAGCTGGTGAAGGAGGCACAGCAGTTCCTTCCATGGTTTCTGAGCACACAGACATCTCCTGAAAAACAATAACACCCATAAGCCTACCTGTCTACAAAAGAAGACGTAAGAGACAAACGTGAGGCGCGAGGATTGACAAGCAATCTGCCTCTAGAGGGTGCCCAGACAAGACAAGTGAACTAGCTAAGCCAGAGTACGAGGCACGAGGATTGAGGAGGGCAACCCACCTCTACTGGCTCCTCCCCCTAGTCCAACCCACTAGCCTTAGTATATACTACCCAAATAACATGAGGCATCGAGGTTTGACCCGGCAAACCAACCTCTCAGAGAACGGTAGGAGAATTTGACACCACCGGGGTGATATATGGAAATGAGGAATCACCCTAATGAACTAAACCCAACACGAGGTGAACCACAACCATCCTATAAGCTCCCAGAAAAAAATACCTGATTCAGAACGGAAGGTGGCGAGATGGAACCAGAAGATAATCTGTCTGAGGAAAAACCATGAATCACAAAGCGTAACGAACCAGAACCAAAATCCCCTGAATAAAATAAATACGTACGCAACTGACAAGAGGAAGTAGTATCGCAAAGGATAGTGGGTAATAAATACAACGTAATTCCCGCTGAAATGACATGAAAGTAGTGGACACCAAATTGATATAACACAGAAAATAAAGCAAACATAACCTCAAGCAAACATAACCTGAAGCATATACTTGAACAAATACATACATAATGGATGGAATTGTGGGTAAGAATAATGACCCCCAGACGTAAAGGGAGGAGATAAGGACCTGCAGGAGGAAGAGAGGGAAGAATGTACATACCAGCAACCATATATATAACTTACAACCTGATCAAAATGATAGTAAATATATGGATACTTCTTTAATAACTGGCTGCCATGACCCCTCCAGTTTCTGAGAATCCCCCGGATGACAAGGGGGTGCCCCAAGATAAGCAGTGGCAGCATGCCCCCTGACAATAATGCTGCCTCTGCAACCACCTAACCTCACTGGACCCCTCCCTCCCCCCCCCCCCCCCCCCACACACACACACAAATTTGGATCCCTGGGTGACCCTGCCAGATGCTCCTCAATGAGCTACACTACCAAATTGTGCCACGTGGGGCCCTGTGTGTCGTGCGGCCGAGCTTGCGGTTGCCAAGCAACAGACCTTGTGCAGGACGCTCCCGTCTGCTGACCGAGCTGCCGGCTCCGACATCCTCTCCTCCCCCGTATAGGAGCGAGGTCCGTGGTGGTGCTGAGAGTCCCGGCCCCAGCCAGCCACGCGACGTATGGGGTGAGGAGAGGGGGAAAAGGAAACCATGGTGCACATAGACTGCGCTCCTACCTGACCGCCGCCGGAAGAAGCGTATCAGCTGACCGGAAACGCAGAGTCGTCCAGGAACCAGAGGGAACCGGAGCAGTCGGATCTTCCCCTGACCCTGGGAGTAAGTATAAATACGCCTCCAGACTCCTCCCATAAATTAGATTAGCCTATACAGGCTAACCACCACTTATACTGTTCACATGCTCCTGACATTTATATGGTTCATATACTTATGGCATTTATACTGTTTTATAAGCTTATGGCCTTTATACTGTTCATATGCTTATGGCATTTATACTGTTCATACGCACATGGCATTAATACTGTTCATACGTTCATAGCATTTATTCTGTTCATAGCATTTATACTGTTCATACGCTCATAGCATTTATTCTGTTCATACGCTCTTGGCATTTATACTGTTCATACACTCATGGCATTTATAATATTTATACGCTCACAGCATTTATACTGATCATACACTCATGGCATTTATACTGGTCATATGCTCATGGCATTTATACCGTTCATACGCTCATGGTATTTATACTGTTCATACGCTCATGGCTTTCATACTGTTCATACGCTCATAGCATTTATACTGTCCGCTCATGACATTTATATTGTTCATACGCTCAAATAAATTTATATTGTTTCATATGCTCATGGAATTTATACTGTTCATACGCTCATGGCAATTATACCATTTATACGCTCATGGTATTCATACTGTTCATACGCACATGACATAGATATTGTTCATACGCTCATGGAATTTATATTGTTTCATATGCTCATGGAAGTTATACTGTTCATACGCTCATGACATTTATACTGTTCATACGCTCATGGCATTCATACTGTTCATACGCTCATGACATTTATATTGTTCATACGCTCATGACATTTATATTGTTCATACGCTCACAGTATTTATACTGTTCATACGCTCACGGAATTTATACGGTTCACACACTCATGGCATTTATACTGTTCATATGCTCATGACAATTATACTGTTCATACGCTCATGGTATTTATACTGTTTATACGCTCATGGCATTTATATTGTTTATACGCTCATGGCATTTATATTGTTCATATGCTCATGGCATTTATACTGTTCATATGCTCATGGTATTGATACTGTTTATACGCTCATGACATATATATTGTTCATACGCTCATGGCATTTATATTGTTCATATGCTAATGGCATTTATACTGTTCATATGCTCATGGTAATTATACTGTTCATACGCTCATGGTATTCATACTGTTCGTACGCACATGACATTTATATTGTTTCATATGCTCATGGAATTTATACTGTTCATACGCTCATGGCATTCATACTGTTCATACGCTCATGGCATTCATACTTTTTATACGCTCATGACATTTATATTGTTCATACACTCACAGTATTTATACTGTTCATATGCTCACGGAATTTATACGGTTCACACACTCATGGCATTTATACTGTTCATACGCTCATGGCATTCATACTGTTTATACGCTCATGGCATTTATATTGTTTATACGCTCATGGCATTTATACTGTCCATACGCTCATGACAATTATACTATTCATACGCTCATGGTATTTATACTGTTTATACGCTCATGACATTTATATTGTTCATACGCTCCTGGCATCTATACTGTTCAGACGCTCATGGTATTTATGCTATTAATACGCCCATGGCATTTATACTGTTCATACATTTATGGCTTTACTGTCCCTATGCTCATGGCATCTATACTGTTTATACGCTTATGGCATTCACATGCTTATGGCATTCATAATGTTCATACTCTTATGGCATTTATACTGTTTCATGGCATTTATACTGTTCATACACTCATGGCATTTATACTGTGCATACGCTCATGGCTTTTATATTGTTCACACTCTCATGGCTTTATATCGCTCACACCGTCATGGCATTCATACACTCATAGTATTATACTGTTCATACGTTTATGGCTTACTATCCATATGTGCATGGCATTTATACTGTCATACGTTCATGGCATACATACTGTCATACGCTTATGGCATTTATACTGTTAATACGCTCATGGCTTTATATTGCTCACACGGTCATGGCATTCATACAGTTCATACGCTCATAGTATTACACTGTTCAAATGTTTATGGCTTACTGTCCATATGCGCATGGCATTTCTACTGTCATACATTCATAGCATTTATACTGTTCATATGCTCATGGTATTTATACTGTTCATACGCTCTCATTGTTCATACGTTCATAGCATAGGTTGGGCACTTGTTACATGCAAATAGCATCATACCTGCAGGGGAGGCGCTATTTGGTTATTGTTGCTAACACGTCTGCATAAGCAATAGCTTCATGACACACAGGCGGTAGTTACCTTTCATGCCAACATGTCTACTCAGGGGGGTGGGTGCGCTGTATAGTTATTGTCACTGACACATTTTCACAGGAATTGGGTTGTGACGGATTGTCATGTAACTGTCATGTCTGTCTACTCGGCAGGGGATGCACTGTGATTGACACAAAGCAATGACATACTAACATAGGTGCTTGTTTATCCATTATGTCTGCCGTGTCTGCAGGGGGAGGCACCACTCAGGTTATTGTTGCTGACACACCTTCAGAGCAATAACATTACGACACATAAGTAGTTGTTTAATCTGTTATGACTGCCACATCTGCAGGGAGAGGCACCACACAGGTTATTGTTACTGACACCTCTTTCAGAGCAATAACATTACGATATATATAGGTGGTCGTTTATCCGTTATGCCTGCCACGTCTGCAGGTGGAGGCACCACGCAGGTTATTGTTACTGAAACGTTTTTCAGAGCAATAACACAATGACACATACATGGCTGTTACCTATTATGCCTGCCACCTTTGCAGGGGGATACACCACACAGGTATTGTCACTGACACGTCTTCAGAGCAAAAACATTATGATATACAGGTGGTTGATTTCCCGTCGTGCCCACCACGTTGGCACATTTATAGGCACAATGGTATGCAAGACCCGTCTAGCCACATGCACGATGGTTCACGTAAAGAACTGTCATGTCTACAGGCACAATGGTTACATAAAGACCTGTCATGTCTACAGGCATGATGGTGATGAAGGATTCTGTGACTCACAGTGGGAACAGTTTTGAGTCGGTAGCTGGGCTGTTTGAGATATGGCTAGTCTTCAGGTAAGGTGCTTATTCGAGATCAGTTTGATTTACTGGCAATATGGCGCCACAAGTGTATTATCATCAAAGGTCTGTCGTGTAGTGGTTGTTGTATGCCATTTTACTAACAGTTTTTTTTTTGCCGCTTAAAAGCAGGGACTTGGATAGCTTCATATTATGTCTGACAGGTATCTATAGGTTTCACTTTTGTCATGTTGTCATAGGCAAGTATGTTAAAGAGGCATATCAGCTAGTATGTCAACCTGATCCCGTTTCAGTGCCGGCTTGTTTATTACAGAGTGGGCGTGACTACCACAGTTCTTCGGTACTTGGCAAGTTCGATTACTAGTCACACATTCTATATTTTCTGTCTTAAGTTAGAGTCAAACTTGGGTTTTGTGTAAGGGTTGTGTTATTGGTACATGATTACAAATTCTGTTGTTTTTCCTACCATTTTGGCTTTTTGCCCACGAAAGGTGTACCATCTGTCACGGTTATGGGTACAAATCTGACAGCTTTGTTAAGTTTAAATGTCTTTTATATAAGTATGTATGTATTGTTGTAATCACGAGCATGAGTGTGAAGCCCCTAGCACAAGTGTAGGCCTATCAAGCCGGAAGAAGTGCATTTCTATGCATGAAACCACCGGCAGTCGCCTCTGAGTGCCCCACACCGTGCTGAATTAGCAGCCCAAGATGGGAGCCGTATAGCCAGCATTGAAGCAGTGAGTGCAGGATGCCTGTTTTGTACTTTTGTATTCCTGCTGCTAGGTACTTTTGTATCAGGCTGCTAGGTGGGGCATTAAAGGAGAACTCCGGAATATAAAAATTGTCCCCCATACTGCCGGCAGTAAAAAAAATAAAGATGTACATACCTTCCTCTGCTCTTCCGGGGCCTCTGGTAACCGTCTCTGGTCTCCGCCTCGATACTCTTCCTGGTTGCCGGTGGTGGGAGAATCATACTGCGCTCAACCAATCACCAGCCGCAGTGAAGTCCAACTCGGCCGGCGATAGGCTGAGCAGCAGTGTGAGAACGCTTCAGGACACAAAATTCTTCACACTGCCGCTCAGCCTATCGCCGGCCAAGTCGGTACTTCACGGCGGCTGGTGATTGGCTGAGCGCAGTAAGACTCTCCGACCACCGGCAACCAGAAAGAGGATCACGGCGGAGACCGTAACCGGTTACCGGAGGCCCCAGGGGAGCGGAGGAAGGTATGTACATCTTTATTTTTTTTACTGCCGGCAGTATGGGGGACAATTTTTGTATTCCGGAGTTCTCCTTTAAGGAGTTGTGGGTAGGGGTGGAGGTATATTATGCCCCTGCAACTACTGCCGAGGCGTACGTGTCATTTTGCGGACCCCTCCCAACCCTCCCCTTTTTTCAATGTATCCATTACAGGGTATGCCCACTAAAGGCCTGCCCTCCGTCGCGGTTATGTGCACAAAACTGACCGCTTTTTAAGTTTAAATGTCTTTCATATAGGTATGTATGTATCGTTGTAATCACGAGCACGAGTGTGAAGGCTCAACGGTTTGTATACATTACATTCATATAATATCTTAAAATGAACTATAATCATCTATTAATTTGAAAATTTTTATTAGAAAGTGAAATTATTATGGAAACGTTTCAAGTTTTGACAATAATGACACAATTATAGTATAATCATAAGTAAAGGAAAAATATCAAAGAGCAGCCTCTCTATACAAGAAAAAAAGGCCACCATTTCTCTTAAAGGAAATCATTACAAATTAGAAATAGCTGCGTTATGTTCAAGTCTAACGATTAGCTGGACTTTGATGTAATAAAATTATTTAGGTACCAGAGAGACTGAAATAAAACAAGCTCTTTCTCATTGCAAATGTAGACTCATTATATTGCATCAATAGTTGATAACACACTAATTCTGCAAAATTATAATTTGAACTACTTTAGGAAATGTACTGTAAAGTTTTATATTCTAAAGATAAATAGATAGAAAGGTAAATATTAGTCCTCCATATTGCTAATTTACTACAAATTTTAGAGTAAACACTAGCCTGGAGTATAAATTTAAAGAAACGTGGCTGAGCAAAAAAGGGGCATATTCTTATGACTTCACCCATTTACTATTGAAGTCACCCAAAATCATGTGAATATATGGCCAGCAATTCCCACCATGAAAAAAATAGTCAGAATAGTCAGTCCCGACCTGTGAATCACCATCGTAAATAGAGTGAAATCATGCAAGTCTGAAGTAACATTCAACACTAAGGCTGGGTTCACATATGTCTGGCATGAACCCAGCCTCAAACTCAACATAACGGATGCTACAACTGGTGATAAAAAATGCATTAGTTGTCATTAGTTGTGCAGCCCCTGGCATCCATTATTTCTAAATGCCAGACAGGGGAAGGCAACAAGATGTGTTCCCCTGCCCAGTGCCATTCCGGCGAGTCCTACCATTCAGCGTCCAAATTGAGACACCAGATGATGAATGGGATCAAATGAATGCGATCAGTTCTAGCATCAGTTACCCTCCAGTGCTCTTAGGCTAAGTTTCCACTTGGTTTTTTCTCTGGCAGTTTTTGGAAAACTGCCACTGCAGTTTTTGAGCCAAAGCCAGAAGTGTATTCAAAAGGAATAGGACATATAAAGGAAGAACTTATACTTCTTCTCCCTTATGGAAACTTAGCCTTAGGCAAGCAATGGAGGAAAAAGATGACTGATTTCGGACATGTGCAACGAGCCATAATAAAAGCCCAACACTCTTAGTAAATCAGGGCCAAAGTGTAAAATTAAAAAGTAGAAAAAGTCATAATTATGTGTAATAGAATCTATATTCATAATCTGTGCTTTGTGGTCTTTTTTCACTCCTGAAAATGCCTATGGGAGTGGGCTTGCTATTCTTGGTAAAACTATGCTCTGTGTTTTAAACCAATCAGATGTTTCCTCCTTTCACTCTTTATGATATTTTACAGAATCCCAGGAAGAAATATAAACTGTACTTGCCTCCTCCTCCTCTATGCAAATATATAATGCTGCATGTTTATTGTTTAACTAGATCTTTTTCCAGGATTTGTATACCTATGTTTTGGTCATACCGGCCATATCAATTACTGTTACAATCAATGATTAGCTGCAGTATCACACATCTATGTTGAGCAGGACCAATGGCTGGACAGCCTCAAGATCCATAGATCAGTGATTTCTTATTCTTGTTAGCTCATGTCATGTGAACAGGCAGGTTTGACCAAAACATTGGTATCTAAGTCATGGCAAGATTTAAAATTTGTTCTGCAACATTTAACTATTTACCTCAAGACATTTTAAGAGTCAGAGCCAGAATGGGAATAAAAATCAGCCCTGGAAACAATTGCATAAGAGCCCCACAGCAGTACATCATTACTCCAATCCCATACCGTGACATCACTTTTGAGTCAAAGGGCAGCTGAAAGTATGAAACAGGGGGGAACTAGAGCCTAGCAAATTAAATGCCAGGCCTCTCTTGCAGGCCTTAGAACCTGTTTATCGGAAGCCTGATATTTGATTTACCAGGCTTCCATCATGTATGTTGCAGCTGCACCTTTTCACCTGGGCACAACCTTTTACAGAAGCCAGGCAAAACACATGCCAGGCTTCCACTCATACACACTGGCAGCAGGTAAGGCCAGGCCAGCCGGACAAAACTTTACGAGCTTCCAGCCCAGGACTGTTTGGCGCAGAGGTGGGATTGAAATTGTTAACAACAGATTCTGACTTGGTGTCAGCAGGCCTTCATGCAACGCGGTTCATGGAACTTCTGCTTCATCAGGTATCTACTCGGTGTGACAGAGGCACACACTGTCACACACTGTGTGAATATAACCCTTCCACATAATTTGTCCTCTAAATATAGCCCTCAGATCTTAGCACAGGGACTTTTGCTCGTAAACCAGAGATTTTTTTTGTTTTTGTTTTAAATTTCCTTTACATCACATTTCTCTGACTTCATGACTAAAAGAGTCTAGTCAAAGTGTAGATCACACTGCGTGAAATATAATCTGGTGTGCTTGGGCCCCAAGAAAGAAAACAGACAGATTCACTATATGTGGTCCACATGCAAAGCATACCTCAAGAAAACTTGCCTTCTAAGGTTCCTGATTTAGCCTTGGGACACAATTTGGTGACCATAGTAGGTGTGGTAGAAGGCTTAGGGATTTAAGACAATTTTCAGTGGAATTCACAATGTGGGATGTGACATTTAGAGTTATAGTCAGATTGATGAGGATATACTACATATTGTTGATGTTCCACTTAAGAATATCATTACTATGAAGATATTCTTACACATTTGTAAAGTCCTAGGAAATAGGTCAGGAATATGGGTCAGAAAATAAAATGCTATGATACTGTCTTAGATTCTTGTAGAAAAAAGTAAAAAAGTTTCCAACAGGAGGGAGACTAGTGAGCTAGCCCGGTCCGCAACAGATGGACATATCAGAGAGAAAGGTAGAGCCAAATGTGTAGTCAAAAGTTGGAGTGGAGGTCAATGCCAGGAACTAACATCAGGGGCAAAGTCACATATCAGAGGAGGATCATTAGTCAACCCAAATGTCAGATTATAAAGAAGAAATACAAGATGCAGAATCAGAAGAAATTGTGGGATGCCGGCACTGGCAGCCACAGCTATCTAGGAGTGCTGAGATTGCAGTTGAAGCATGGAGTAGGTTAAAGGGGTACTCCAGGGGAAAACAGTTTTTTTCTTCTTTTTTTTTAATCAACCAGAAAGTTAAACAGATTTGTAAATTATAAAAAAAAAAGGGAGTACTCAGTCCTCAGTCTCCCACCTGTTCAAACAGGTATGTGATGGAGGAATGGATTCACTAGACAATGATATAAAAGATTTATTAATAAAAATATAACCAATCCACAAACCGCAGGGCCCTACGGATGTGTAATGGAATTACAGTAAAATGATTATTTGCTCAATAATAACTTCTGCCCATATGTAATCATACAAATATTGAGTTCAAACAGTACAAATAGTAAGCGATAATCTGCTAATAACAAGAAACAATCTCATCTGTAAAAATAAAATATAGCCTAAAAATATCCTGTGAAGAGTATCCTAAAAGAAAAAATAACCTGCAAAAAAAAAAAAAAGGAAAAAATATCCACAAATAAAAAATCCGTCCTGTAACAAAAAACA
Source organism: Hyla sarda (assembly GCF_029499605.1). Lineage (NCBI taxonomy): Eukaryota > Metazoa > Chordata > Amphibia > Anura > Hylidae > Hyla > Hyla sarda. Next base: position 349,968,782 of record NC_079192.1, on the reverse strand, counting down.
ATAGTGTGGCAAATCTCTGGATATTTTGTATCAGTTCCACAAATGGCTTGTAACAGTTCCACAGGTAATTTATATCCAAGGGTAAATAAAGATAAATTACCTGTGGAACTGTTACAAGCCATTTGTGGAACTGATACAAAATATCCAGAGATTTGCCACACTATTGTTTTTTGTTACAGGACGGATTTTATATTATTTGTGGAAATGTTTTCCTTTTCTTGCAGGTTATTTTTTCTTTTAGGATACTCTTCACAGGATATTTTTAGGCTATATTTTATGAGATCATTATTTCTTGTTATTTGTACTGTTTGAATTAAATATTTGTATGATTACATATGGGCAGAAGTTATTATTGAGCAAATAATCATTTTACTGTAATTCCATTACACATCCGTAGGGCCCTGCGGTTTGTGGATTGGTTATATTTTTATTAATAAATCTTTTATAACATTGTCTAGTGAATCCATTCCTCCATCACATACCTGTTTGAACAGGGGGAGACTGAGGAATGAGTACTCCCTTTATTTATATATATATATATATATATATATATATATATATATATATACTATCTTTGCTTTTTTTTGGTGAAAAAGCATCTCAGTTAACCTTGCCTCCCATTTTTTGTGAGCTGCACACAATCCACATTATTTTTATATTTGTAAATGACTTCTATTAAAAAAAATCTTAATCCTTTCAGTAATTATCAGATGCAGTATGCCCCAGTGGAAGTTGAGTAGTTATTTTCAGTCTGGCCACAGTGCTCTCTGCTGACACCTTTGTCAGAAACTTTCCGGAGCAGGAGAGGTTTGCTATGGGAATTTGCTCCTACTGTGGACAGTTCCTGACACAGACAGATGTGTCAGTAGAGATCACTGTGGTCAGATAAAAAAGAACAACTCCACTTCCTCTGCAGCATTCAGCAGCTTATAAGTACTGGAAGGATTAAGATTTTTTAATTTAATTTTCAGTAATTTTCTAATCTGTTTAACTTTCTGCAGCCAGTTGATATGAAAAAAAAAATTGTTTTCCAATGGAGTACCCCTTTAAATAGAGACCTTCATAAAAACGTTGGCCATGACATCTCTGGCAGAACTTTTAAACAGCTTAAACTTAAATGAAATCTAGTTAGAAAAAACTCCCACATCACAGTAAGACTTTTAAAATGAATAAAAAATGTCACAGGGTCCTATTTGCCCCCTGTTTGTTGGTAGAACAGCTCAATGAGCCAAAAGGAGAAGCTTGATATGGTAGTTAGAATACATAAGACATTTTACATTCATTTGCAGCATGCAGGAATCAATAACCACGTTTGGCTTCCTTGGCTTTTATATACAGTATGGATAATTGTAAACTAGTGCCATTATCAAAATCTTGCTAAAAACTTGATGTGCTTTTTACTTCAAGAGCAAAAGCTTCTGTGAACTCATAAGGAGCCCCAAGAGATTGTAAGCTACATTAAACATTTTTGAACCACATCAAATAGGAGTTTTAGGCTATGTAGAATACTTAGCAAACAAGGATTTTAAATGCTCAAAATGAGCACTAAAAGCACAATTCCCTGTGTGTCTATAATCTAGTATTTTGTAATTTTAAGAAAAACTAGCAATTTCTCTGGATATATCAAATATACCGTAATTCTAAAATTTCTGAGCAAATAAAATAAACATAATTGTTTAATTTAGTAAAACAGATGTTCTTAGCAAAGTTATGATGACTTCCCCTAATAAAAAAAAAAAGGTAAAATTTGCCAGGTTTTATTTCTAAGTTCAGGAACATTTTATGGGATGTGCTATAAAGACATAAAAAGGCTGAGATAAAAAAAAATTATTATTAATGTTGAAAATAGTTCTGTACAAGGTAGGCTTTCGGGTAAAGGTAAAACATTTAGCTGATGTCCTTATAGTTTATTTTATATATATATACAGCCCAATCAATGTGTTTTTTATTTTTATTTAGTGACTGTCAATCAAATGAGGTAAGCAGATATAGGCAGGCCATGGGGCAGTGATAGGGGACACTTGAGCATAATTTGCATAATAGTAAAAAGACTATTAAGGTGTACAGCTCTATATAGCCACACCTGTTTTCCTGCTGACAGGTCCGCTTTAAGTTATTAGACATTTTTTTTTTCATCTTAAGCATTGTTTGCTTTCATATGTAAGCATGGATTTGCCTTTATTTTTTAAATCAGTAATCAGTTTTACCTCTTGTGTTGTTGTTGTTTTTTTTTTGTTTTTTTTCTTTTTAACCTATTTATTTTATCAATACAAAATATCAACAAAAATATCAACACAATCCCAAGAACATTTAAATAGGAGTCCATTGTTCCTCTCTACAGGTCATAAAACCTAAAGCTGTGAACCAGGAATTGTTCCTAAGATTCAATTAGATTTGATATCGCCAACTATACGCTCCAGATAAAAATAATTATGTTGACAAATATAGTGTCACACTGCGCTCTCTCCCAGTCCCAAGACACTGACTCTAATTAACTGTGATGCCAGTACAAATAGCAGGGCCTACCATATATAGATAATCGTAGAAATTACCCGCTACAGAATTAGTAGGGTCTTTAAGTCAACCACCTTTTTAAGTTGCATACTCCCTGAGTCTTTTTTAATGTTTTGCAACATACCGAGTTTTGGATCGTAATTTAACCCCTTAAGGACTGAGCCCTTTTTCACCTTAAGGACTCAGCCATTTTTTGCAATTCTGACCACTGTCATTTTAAACATTAATAACTCTGGAATGCTTTTAGTTATCAATCTGATTCCGAGATTGTTTTTTCGTGACATATTCTACTTTAACATAGTGGTAAAATTTTGTGGTAACTTGCATCCTTTCTTGGTGAAAAATCCAAAAATTTTATGAAAAATTTGAAAATTTTGCATTTTTCTAACTTTGAAGCTCTCTGCTTGTAAGGAAAATGGATATTCCAAATAATTTTTTTTTTATTCACATATACAATATGTCTACTTTATGTTTGCATCATAAAATTGACGTGTTTTTACTTTTGGAAGACACCAGAGGGCTTCAAAGTTCAGCAGCAATTTTCCAATTTTTCACAAAATTTTGAAACTCGCTTTTTTTCAGGGACCAGTTCAGGTTTGAAGTGGATTTGAAGGGTCTTCATATTAGAAATACCCCATAAAAGACCCCATTATAAAAACTGCACCCCCCAAAGTATTCAAAATGACATTGTCAGCGTTTTAACCCTTTAGGTGTTTCACAGGAATAGAAGCAAAGTGAAGGAGAAAATTCACAATCTTCATTTTTTACACCCGCATGTTCTTGTAGACCCAATTTTTGAATTTTTGCAAGGGGTAAAAAGGAGAAAATTTTTACTTGTATTTGAAACCCAATTTTTCTCGAGTAAGGACATACCTCATATGTCTATGTAAAGTGTTCGGCGGGCGCAGTAGAGGGCTCAGAAGGGAAGGAGCGACAAATGGTTTTTGGGGGGCATGTCACATTTAGGAAGCCCCTATGGTGCCAGAACAGCAAAAAAAACCACATGGCATACCATTTTGGAAACTTGACCCCTCGGGGAACATAAGGGGTAAAGTAAACCTTAATACCCCACTGGTGATTCACGACTTTTGCATATGTAAAAAAAAAAAAATTTCCCTAAAATGCTTGGTTTCCCAAAAGTTTTACATTTTTAAAAAGGGTAATAGCAGAAAATACTCCCCAAAATTTGAAGCCCAATTTCTCCCGATTCAGAAAACACCCCCATAAGGGGGTGAAAAGTGCTCTGCTGGCGCACTACAGGTCTCAGAAGAGAAGGAGTCACATTTGGCTTTTTTGAAGGAAATTTTGCTCTGGGGGCATGCCGCATTTAGGAAGCCCCTTTGGTGCCAGGATAGCAAAAAAAAACCCACATGGCATACCATTTTGGAAACTAGACCCCTTGGGAAACGTAACAAGGGGTAAAGTGAACCTTAATACCCCACAGGGGTTTCACAACTTTTGCATATGTAAAAAAAAAAAAAATGTACCTAAAATGCTTGGTTTCCCAAAAAATTTTCATTTTTGCAAAGGGTTAAAGCAGAAAATACCCCCCAAAATTTGAAGCCCAAGTTCTCCTGATTCAGAAAACACCCCATATGGGGGTGAAAAGTGCTCTGCTGGCGCACTACAGGTCTCAGTAGAGAAGGAGTCAAAGTTGGCTTTTTGAAAGCAAATTTTTCTCTGGGGGCATGCCGCATTTAGGAAGCCCCTATGGTGCCAGAACAGCAAAAAAAAAACACATGGCATACCATTTTGGAAACTAGACCCCTCGGGGAACATAACAAGGGGTTAAGTGAACCTTAATACCCCACAGGTGTTTCACGACTTTTGCATATGTAAAAAAATTTTTTTTTTACCTAAAATGCCTCTTTTCCCAAAAATTTTACATTTTTAAAAAGAGTAAAAGCAGAAAATACCCCCCAAAATTTGTAACACAATTTCTCCCGAGTACGGCGATACCCCATATGTGGCCCTAAACTGTTGCCTTGAAATACGACAGGGCTCCAAAGTGAGAGCACCATGCGCATTTGAGGCCTAAATTAGGGACTTGCATATGGGTGGACATAGGGGTATTCTACGTCAGTGATTCCCAAACAGGGTGCCTCCAGCTGTTGTAAAACTCCCAGCATGCCTAGACAGTCAGTGGCTATCTGGCACAAGTAGTTGTTTTGCAACAGCTGGGGGTTCCGTTTTGGAAACAGTGGCGTACCAGACGTTTTTCTTTTTTATTGGGGAGGGGGGCTGTGTAGGGGTATGTGTATATGTAGTGTTTTTTACTTTTTATTTTATTTTGTGTTAGTGTAGTGTAGTGTTTTTAGGGTACAGTCGCATGGGCGGGGGTTCACAGTAGTTTCTCGCTGGCAGTTTGAGCTGCGTCAGAAAATTTGCCGCAGCTCAAACTTGCAGCCGGATACTTACTGTAATCCTCCGCCCATGTGAGTGTACCCTGTACGTTCACATTGGGGGGGGGGGGGGGAGAAACATCCTGCTGTTGCAAAACTACAACTCCCAGCATGTACGGTCTATCAGTGCATGCTGGGAGTTGTAGTTTTGCAACAGCTGGAGGCACACTGGTTGTGAAACACCGAGTTTGGTAACAAACTCAGTGTTTTGCAACCAGTGTGCCTTCAGCTGTTGCAAAAGCTACAACCCCCAGTATATATGGACAGCGGAAGGGCATGCTGGGTCTTGTAGTTATGCAACAGCTGGAGGCATACTACTTTGGCTGGGGATGCTGGGGACTGTAGTTATGCAACAGCTGGAAACACACTGGTTTGCTACATAACTCAGTGTGCCTTCAGCTGTTGCAAAACTACAACTCCCAGCAGTCACCGACAGCCAACGAGCATGCTGGGAGTTGTAGTTATGCAACCAGCAGATGCACTACTACAACTCCCAGCATGCACTTTAGCTGTTTGTGCAAGCTGGGAGTTGTAGTTACACAACAGCTGAAGGTACACTTTTCCATAGAAAAAATGTGCCTCCAGCTGTTGCAAAACTACATGTCCCAGCATGCCCATAAGGGCATGCTGGGAGTTGTGGTGGTCTGCCTCCTGCTGTTGCATAACTACAGCTCCCAGCATGCCCTTTTTGCATGCTGGGAGCTGTTGCTAAGCAACAGCAGGAGGCTGTCACTCACCTCCAACGATCCAGCCGCATCACATCAGTCCCTCGTCGTCGCCGCCGCGGCCGTCGCGGCCGTCGCTCCTGGGGCCCCGATCCCAACATTGATGCCGGGGATCGGGGTCCCCAGCACCTGGGGTGCACGTCCGCACCCGCTCACGTCCTCCGGAAGAGGGGCGGAGCGGGTTGCGGGAGTGACACCCGCAGCAGGCGCCCTGATTGGTCGGGCGGGAAACCGGCCGATGAATCAGGGCGATCGTGAGGTGGCACCAGTGCCACCTCACCCCTGCAGGCTCTGGCTGTTCGGGGCCGTCAGACAGAGAACAGCCTGTAATTCCGGGTCACCGGGTCACTGGAGACCCGATTGACCCGGAATCTGCCGCAGATCGCTGGACTGAATTGTCCAGCGATCTGCGGCCATCGCCGGCATGGGGGGGCATAATGACCCCCCTGGGCGATATGCCCCGATGCCTGCTGAACGATTTCAGCAGGCATCGGGCACCGGCTCCCCTCCAGCTAGCGGCGGGGGGCCGGGATTTGACAGGACGTACTCAAACGTCCTGAGTCCTTAAGGACTCAGAAAAGGGGCCGTTTCAGTACGTCCTGCGTCCTTAAGTGGTTAAATAAAGTATGTAAAATGTAAAGTATGTAACACTTACATTGTAACCTACAGTGTTAGTGTAACCTACAGATTTCAGTCTAGGTTGACATGTAGTATTTTAATCAGTATTCCTAATTTTTTACTCATTTTGATCAGTATTTTTTGCCCAAACCTAAAGTTTTTATCTCTCAGTTTCACCTCTTGTTGTGGCTGAAATAGTGAACAAAATAAGAGTTCTCCAAAAGTACTGACCAAACTATCACGTGCAACCCAAGCCTTACACTGGACTAAAAGCTGTAAACAGTGAGGAAGCGGGTTTAACATAAACATGAATGGAGGGGACATGGCATGATGTCATGACTACGGCTGCCGAAGCAAGTGCTCTGGACCCCCCCCCCCCCCTGCAATCAGATGTCTTACCCTTTTTCCTTTAGATAGGGGATAAGAAGTCCAAAGGCAGAGTACCCCTTTAATCATGAAGGGCATAAAAAGCATTTCCATCAAAACTAGTGTGTGGTCCCTATCATTGCAGACTAATTATTTTAAAGGGGAACGCCGGTGGAAAAAAAGTTTTTCAAATCAACTGGTGCAAGAAAGTTAAACAGGTTTGTAGATCACTTTTATTTAAAAATCTTAACCCTTCTAGTACTTATCAGCTTCTAAATACTACAGATATACTACAAAGAAATTTGTGAAGTTCTTTCCAGCCTGACAACAGTGCTATCTACTGACATCTCTGTCCGTATCAGGAACTGCCTATTAGGAGAGGTTTTCTATGGGGATATGATTCTAATCTGGACAGTTCTGACACGGACAGAGGTGTCAGCAGAGAGCACTGTTGTCAGACTGGAAAGAAATTCACACATTTCTCTGTTTTATACAGCAGTGAATAAGTACTGGAAGGATTAAGATTTTTTAATAGAAGTAATTTACAAATCTGTTTAACTTTCAGGCACCAGTTGATTTGAAAACATTTGTTTTCTACTTCTTTCCACCGGAGATCCCCTTTAAGGGTGAGGCTACAGCAGTGGCCAGCTCCATGCAGCTGAGAAGTGATATCTAGTGGCCATATGAGCTTATCTGCAAACTCCTTTTTTTCTTTTACTAATCATGGTGTGTGTATATGTATATATATATATATATATATATATATGTATATATATATATTTTTTTTATAAATAATTGTATTGCATGTTTTATTTTAAGGGATTGTTGTTTACAATGTTATTTGCTATTCCTGTTTGTGAGTGCATTAAACTGACAACAGTATGATGCACTAGCATTAAGGAATATAGTGGTTATGATCAGGCTCTAAAACCAGGTAGCCCTGAAGTAATTTCTAAGCCCCTAGGGCTGACTGCAATGTGGTTCCTCAGTCTTTAATTGAAGGGTGTAGTCCCCTGTGATCATGTCATGGTCATAAGGCTGTGTTCACATGTTAAGGTTTTAATAAAAAATTGTGAATACATAGCCTGGAATGAATCTAAAAAGAAGAAAAGCCTCAGTTTTCTTCTTAACCCCTTAAGGACTGAGCCCTTTTTCACCTTAAGGACTCGGCCATTTTTTGCAATTCTGACCACTGTCACTTTAAACATTAATAACTCTGGAATGCTTTTAGTTATCATTCTGATTCCGAGATTGTTTTTTCGTGACATATTCTTCTTTAACTTAGTGGTAAAATTTTGTGGTAACTTGCATCCTTTCTTGGTGAAAAATCCCAAAATTTGATGAAAAATTTGAAAACTTTGCATTTTTCTAACTTTGAAGCTCTCTGCTTGTAAGGAAAATGGATATTCAAAATAATTTTTTTTTTATTCACATATACAATATGTCTACTTAATATTTGCATCATAAAATTGATGAGTTTTTACTTTTGGAAGACACCAGAGGGCTTCAAAGTTCCGCAGCAATTTTCCAATTTTTCACAGAATTTTTAAACTCGCTTTTTTTCAGGGACCAGTTCAGGTTTGAAGTGGATTTGAAGGGTCTTCATATTAGAAATACCCCATAAATGACCCCATTATAAAAACTGCACCCCCGAAAGTATTCAAAATGACATTCAGTAAGCGTTTTAACCCTTTACGGGTTTCACAGGAATAGCAGCAAAGTGAAGGAGAAAATACACAATCTTCATTTTTTACACTCGCTTGTTCTTGTAGACCCAATTTTTGAATTTTTGCAAGGGGTAAAAAGGAGAAAATTTTTACTTGTATTTGAAACCCAATTTCTCTCGAGTAAGGACATACTTCATATGTCTATGTAAAGTGTTCGGCGGGCGCAGTAGAGGGCTCAGAAGGGAAGGAGCGTCAAATGGTTTTTGGGGGGCATGTCACCTTTAGGAAGCCCCTATGGTGCCAGAACTGCAAAAAACCCCACATGGCATACCATTTTGGAAACTAGACCCCTCGGGGAACGTAACAAGGGGTAATGTGAACCTTAATACCCCACAGGTGATTCACGACTTTTGCATATGTAAAAAAAAAAATTTTTTTTTACCTAAAATGCTTGGTTTCCCTAAAGTTTTACATTTTTAAAAAGGGTAATAGCAGAAAATACACCCCAAAATTTGAAGTCCAATTTCTCCCGATTCAGAAAACACCCCATATGGGGGTGAAAAGTGCTCTGTTGGCGCACTACAGGTCTCAGAAGAGAAGGAGTCACATTTGGCTTTTTGAAAGCAAATTTTGCTCTGGGGGCATGCCGCATTTAGGAAGCCCCTATGGTGCCAGGACCGCAAAAAATACCCACATGGCATACCATTTTGGAAACTAGACCCCTCGGGGAACGTAACAAGGGGTTAAGTGAACCTTAATACCCCACAGGCGTTTCACGACTATTGCATATGTAAAAAAAATTAAAAAAAATTTACCTAAAATGCTTCTTTTCCCAAAAACTTTACATTTTTGCAAAGGGTAAAAGCAGAAAATACCCCCCAAAATTTGAAGCCCAATTTCTCCCGAGTACGGCGATACCCCATATGTGACCCTTAACTGTTGCCTTGAAATACGACAGGGCTCCAAAGTGAGAGCGCCATGCGCATTTGAGGCCTAAATTAGGGATTGCATAGGGGTGGACATAGGGGTATTCTATGCCAGTGATTCCCAAACAGGGGGCCTCCAGCTGTTGCAAAACTCCCAGCATGCCTGGACAGTCAACGGCTGTCCGACAATACTGGGAGTTGTTGTTTTGCAACAGCTGGAGGCTCCGTTTTGGAAACCATGGCGTACCAGATGTTTTTCATTTTTATTGGGGAGGGGAGGGGGGCTGTGTAGGGGTATGTGTATATGTAGTGTTTTTTACTTTTTATTTTATTTTTTGTGTTAGTGTAGTGTAGTGTTTTTAGGGTACAGTCGCACGGGCGGGGGTTCACAGTAGTTTCTCGCTGGCAGTTTGAGCTGTTGCAGAAAATTTGCTGCAGCTCAAACTTGCAGCCCTATACCTACTGTAAGCCTCCGCCCATGTGAGTGTACCCTGTACATTCACATTGGGGGGGACCTCCAGCTGTTGCAAAACTAAAACTCCCAGCATGCGCTGACAGACTGTACATGCTGAGAGTTTTAGTTTTGCAACAGCTGTAGGCACACTGGTTATGTATCACGGAGTTTGTGACCTTACTCAGTGTTTCAAAACCAGTGTGCCTCCAGCTGTTGCAAAACTACAACTCCCAGCATGTACGGTGCATGGTGTAAGGTGACTGCTGGGAGTTGTAGTTTGCAACTGCTGGAGGCACACCGGTCGTGAAACACTGAGTTAGGTAAAAAAAAAACTCTAAGTTTCACAACCCGTGTGCCTTAAGCTGTTGCAAAACTACAACTCTCAGCAGTCACCGACAGCAAACGGGCATGCTGGGAGTTGTAGTTATGCAACCAGCAGATGCACCACTACAACTCCCAGCATGCACTTTAGCTGTTTGTGCAAGCTGGGAGTTGTAATTATACAACAGCTGAAGGTACACTTTTCCATAGAAATAATGTGCCTCCAGCTGTTGCAAAACCATAAGTCCCAGCATGCCCATAAGGGAATGCTGAGAGTTGTGGTGGTCTGCCTCCTGCTGTTGCATAACTACAGCTCCCAGCATGCCCTTTTTGCATGCTGGGAGCTGTTGCTAAGCAACAGCAGGAGGCTGTAACTCACCTCCTGCTGTTGCTTCATCGCTGGACTGTCCCTCGCCGCCGCCGTCGCTCCTGGGGCCCCGATCCCAACATGGACGCCGGGGATCGGGGTCCCCAGCATCCGGGGTCGTCTTCCCGCACCCGCTCACGCCCTCCGGAAGAGGGGCGGAGCAGGTGCGGGAGTGACGCCCGCAGCAGGCGCCCTGATTGGTCGGCCGGTAATCCGGCCGACGAATCAGGGCGATCGTGAGGTGGCATCAGTGCCACCTCACCCCTGCAGGCTCTGGCTGTTCGGGGCAGTCAGAGACGGCCCCGAACAGCCAGTAATTCCGGGTCACCGGGTCACTGGAGACCCGATTGACCCGGAATCGCCGCAGATCGCTGGACTGAATTGTCCAGCGATCTGCGGCGATCGCCGACATGGGGGGGCATAATGACCCCCCTGGGCGATATGCCGGGATGCCTGCTGAACGATTTCAGCAGGCATCCGGCTCCGGTCCCCAACCGGCTAGCGGTGGGGGCCAGAATTCCCACGGGCGTATGGATACGCTCTGCGTCCTTAAGGACTCGGGATGCAGGGCGTATCCATACGCCCTGCGTCCTTAAGAGGTTAATATACAGTCATGGATGTAAATGTTGGCACCCCTGAACTTTTTCAAAAAAATGAAGTCTTTCTCACAGAAAAGGATTGCAGTAACACATGTTTTGCTATACACATGTTTATTCCCTTTGTATGTATTGGAAATAAATCAAAAAAGAGAGAAAAAAAAGCAAATTGGAAATAATGTCACACCAAACTCCAAAAATGGGCTGGATGAAATTATTGGCACCCTTTCAAAACCGTGGATAAATAAGATTGTTTCAAGCATGTGATCCTCCTTTAAATTCACCTGGGGCAAGTAACAGGTTTGGGCAATATAAAAATCACACCTGAAAGCACATAAAAAGGAGAGAAGTTCACATAGTCTTTGCATTGTGTGTCTGTGTGAGCCACACTACGCATGGACAACGCATGGACAACAGAAAGAGGAGAAGAGAACTGTCAACAATCTCAAGGTTACAAGTCCATCTCCAGAAATCTAGATTTGCCTTTGTCCACAGTACACCATTATCAATAAGTTTGCAACCCATGGCATTGTAGCTAATCTCTTCCTGGACGGAAGAGATCAATTGATGAAAGGTGTCAATGCAGGATAGCCCGGATGGTGGATAAGCAGCCCCAAACAAGTTCCAAAGATATTCAAGCTGTCCTGCAGGCTCAGAAAGCATAAGTGTCAGCCCAAACTATTCATCGACAATTAAATGAAATGAAACGCTATGACAGGAGACCCAGGAGGACCCCACTACTGACACAGAGACATAAAAAGCAAGACTACATTTTGCCAAAATGAACTTGAGTAAGCCAAAATCCTTTTGGGAAAACGTCTTGTGGACAGATGAGACCAAGATAGAGCCTTTTGGTAAAGCACATCATTCTACTGTTTACCGAAAACGGAATGAGGCCTACAAAGAAAAGAACACAGTACCTACAGTGAAATATGGTGGAGGTTCAATGATGTTTTGGGGTAGTTTTGCTGCCTCTGGCATTGGGTGCCTTGAATGTGTGCAAGGCATCATGAAATCTGAGGATTACCAACGGATTTTGGGTCGCACTGTACAGCCCAGTTTCAGAAATTTGTGTTTGCGTCCGAGATCTTGGGTCTTGCAGCAGGACAATGACCCCAAACATATGTCAAAAAATCCCCAGAAATGGATGGCAACAAAGGGCTGGAGAGTTCTGAAGTGGCCAGCAATGAGTCCAGATCTAAATCCCATTGAACACCTGTGGAGAGATCTTAAAATTGCTGTTGGGAAAAGGTGCCCTTCCAATAAAAGAGACTTGGAGCAGTTTGCAAAGGAAGAGTGGTCCAACATTCCGGCTGAGAGGTGTAAGAAGCTTATTGATGGTTATAGGAAGCGACTGATTTCAGTTATTTTTTCCAAAGGGTGTGCAACCAAATATTAAGTTAAGGGTGCCAATAATTTTGTCCAGCCCATTTTTGGAGTTTGGTGTGACATTATGTCCAATTTGCTTTTTTCCCTCCCTTTTTTGGTTTATTTCCAATAAACACAAATGGAATAAACACGTGTATAGCAAAACATGTAATACTGCAATCCTTTTCTGTGAGAAATACTTAATTTTCTTGAAAAATTTCAGGGGTGCCAACATTTACTGCCATGACTGTATGATTGCAATTAAAAACCTGAACATGTGAACACACACCTTTAAGGGCAGGGTCTCACATACAGCATTCGCAGCGTATGTTGATGCACGTTTTCTGCTGCTGATTTTCTTACTTATTGACTTCATTGGGTAGGAAAACAGCTGTGGAAAATATGCAGCAAAATATGCTGCAAATGCTGTATAAAAGCCCTTTTACATGGGCCGATGGGTTTTTCAAAACAAGTGCTAATCTTCAAACCATGTTCACACGACAGAATTTCTATGTAGATTTCCGCACGGACATTCTTCTGCATTGATTTCAATTGGATTTTGCTGCACTGTGCACATGGCAGATGTTTCTACCGCGGAAATTCTGATTCCAGTATCCGCAGAAAGAAAAGACATGTCTATTCTTTCTGCGGATTCTGCAAGGAAATGCATTGCCATCTATTAAATGGCACATTTCTGAGCGGTCCTAGTGCCCGGGTTCTGTTCTGCCAGTGCTCCGCTGTCTGTGGAATCTCAATTAATTGTGAGGCTGGGTCACTTGACTGATCGCTTGAACTCTCTGCCTGAGGAGGTGGTCATGGGGAACTGTGTAAAAGAATTCAAAAGGGGTCTGGATGCATTTTTGGAGAGTAATAACATTACAGGTTATATATACTAGATTTATAGGGACAGAACGTTGACCAGGGATTTATTCTGACTGCCATATTTGGAGTCAGGAAGGAATTTTTACCTCTCGATCAACTCAGTAGGGACTTGAACTTGATGGACTCTGTTCTTTTTTCAACCCTATTAACTATGTTACTGTTACTATTTGTAAAGCCCTTAACATCATCATTGTTGGTCGCACATCCCTTGCAATGTGCAGCTGGTAATGAGGATTTTGTTGGCTGACCGCAGTCTTTTTTCATGTGGGCCAATTATTGACCTGTTTAAAGGGGCATTTAGAGCAGAAGTGCCTGACCTCCTCTACTGCAGCAATCCATAAAAGGCACTGGTGCAGGCCGAGGAAAGAGTGGTCATTAAGGTGTTACGTTATATGGTCTCATTGCTTATAGATCAACAAAGCATGCAAAGTTCTGACCATGGATAATGTATCCATATGTTTTTATTTCTTGCAAATATTTTGATATGTTGCATATCACATTTTACATTTTCTTTTTTAAATGGTTGCATAAAATCAGACATGACGTTGCGTACATGTACAGTACAAGAAATCCACAAGCAAAAACAGATAGTGAGATGAATTGTCAGGAAAGGAGGATCAGTGACAAGTGTTTAATTAGCATAGATGTGTCAGGAGAATTCAAGGTAGGTCAGATGGTTGCAGGCAGGAAAAACATTATCAGGCTTGAGAAACAGCAAAATATACTAAAGTAACAGAAGAGACTCTATAGAAAACCCAGCATTGTCTCTGGCCATTCAGGCAGTGATTAATGTCTAGTACTACTGGCCTATAGTGCACTATTGGATGTGGCCATGTCAATTTATTGTCAGAAAAAAACATTTGTGTATTAACTCTCTATGCAGATTATGAAGCATAATAATGACCTATAGATGTATGTGCAAACATTTTATTTAGAGACACACTCCTACTCCTAAATTTGGCACACAAATGAATATATCATTAAAGGGATACTCCGCTGCCCCAGCGTTTGAAAAATTTTCTTCTGAATGTTTGGAGCGGGTGGCGGGGGGTTGTGACGTCACCGCCATGCCCCTCATGACGTCACACCACACCCCCTCCCATAGACTTGCATTGAGGGGGTGTGGTGTGAAATTATGAGGGGCGTGGCTGCGACATCAGGAAATAAGGTTAAAGGAAATAACGGTTCACAACATTCAAAATTATTCAAAGCCCCCTCCCACTTAAAACCAACCACAGATGTTGCCACTTTTCAGAAGTAATGAGAGTTAGACTGTGTTCACACATTCAGGTTTTTAATTGCAATTTTCGAATTTAAAGGGGTACTCCCCTGGAAAAAATTTTTTTTAAATAAACTGGTGCCAGAAAGTTAAACAGATTTGTAAATTACTTCTATTAAAAAAATCTAAATCCTTCCAGTACTTATCAGCTGCAGTATGATCCACAGGCAGTTCTTTTCTTTTTGAATTTCCTTTCTGTATGACCACAGTGGTCTCTGCTGACACCTCTGTCCATATCAGGAACTGTCCAGAGAATGATAGGTTTTCTATTGGGATTTACTCCTACTCTGGACAGTTCCTAAAATGGACAGGTGTCAGCTGAGAGTACTGTGGTCAGGCAGAAAGGAAATTCAAAAAGAAAAGAACTTACTGTGGATCATACCGCAGCTGATAAGTACTGGAAGGATATAGATTTTTTAATAGAAGTAATTTACAAATCTGTTTAACTTTCTGGCACCAGCTTATTTAGCCCCTTAAGGACCAAGCCCATTTTCACCTTAAGGACCAGGCCAATTTTATTTTTGCATTTTCGTTTTTTCCTCCTCGCCTTCTAAAATCTGTAACTCTTTCATATTTCCATCTACAGACCCATATTTTTTGCTTGACCAATTGTACTTTGTAATGAAACCTCCGAATTTACCATAAAATGTACAGCGAACCCAAAATAATATTTTTTTATGGAGGAAATTTAACCCCTTAAGGACACATGACGTACTGGAACGTCATGTGTCCGCTCCCAATCTATAACGCGGGGCCACAGCGTGGCCCCCCGTCATAGCGGGTTGGGCCCGGCCCCTAACAACGGCCGGGACCCGTGGCTAATAGCACGCGGCATTGATCGCAGTGCCGCGTGCTATTAACCCTTTAGACGCTGCGTTCAAAGTTGAACGCCGCGTCTAAAGTGAAAGTGTGCCGGTTATCGATACCACATTTGCATATATAAAACTTTGATAGCATTTTTTATAAATTTTTTTGAATAAAATGTGACAAAAAAGCAGCATTTTTGGACTTTTAAAAAATTTTTATTTTTACGCCGTTCACCGTACGGGATCATTAACAATATATTTTGATAGTTCGGACATTTACGCACGTGGCGATACCAAATATGTTGATAAAAAAAATTACGCTTTTTGGGGGTAAAATGGGAAAAACTGAGAATTTTTATTGGGGGAGGGGATTTTTCACTTTATTTTTACTTTTAATTTTTACATTTTTTAACTTTTTTTTTTACACTTTTTATGTCCCCATAGGGGACTATCTATAGCAATCATTTGATTGCTAATACTGTTCAGTGCTATGCATAGGACATAGCACTGATCAGTATTATCGGCTATCTCCTGCTCTGGTCTGCTCGATCTCAGACCAGAGCAGGAGACGCTGGGAGACGGGAGGAGCCAGGAGAGGGGATCTCCGGCCGCCATCACAGATGATCGGATCGCAGCGCTGCGGGCGATCCGATCATCTATTTTATTATGTGCATTGCCACAGATGCCGTGATCTGTATAGATTACGGCATCTGAGGGGTTAATGGTGGACATCCGCGCAATCGCGGATGTCGGCCATTACCGGCGGGTCCCCGGCTGCTGCTAGCAGCCAGAACCTGCCGGGTATGATGAGAGCACCGCTCCGATGCTCGCGGTCATACACAGGATGTAAATGCACATCCTGGTGGGGGAAGTACCCCCAAACCAGGACGTACATTTACGTCCGTTGTCGTTAAAGGGTTAAAAAAAAGTTTTCTAGTGGAGTACCCCTTTAACACCAGGAAGAGATCATGAAAGGAGGACAGTGTAATGTAA
The DNA here is from genome assembly GCF_029499605.1 of Hyla sarda. Classification (NCBI taxonomy): domain Eukaryota; kingdom Metazoa; phylum Chordata; class Amphibia; order Anura; family Hylidae; genus Hyla; species Hyla sarda. The sequence goes on along the minus strand of NC_079192.1, from coordinate 349,952,498 downwards.
AGACTGCGACTCCACCTCTTTTCAGGTCCATTCCTGGCTTTGTGAACATAGCCTAAAGGAGCATAAATTATAGGACAAAATATGGCGTGCGTCATTATTTATGACTATTTAACACCAGAACCAGCATGGGTCCATAAGTTTCACTTCCACCTACTGTTTAATACTTACTGTATTTATCACAATGGACATCCACATGTAAATTGGGCTGTATTGTTTTCTTTTCAATCAAAAACACATATTTTCGCTTCTAGCAGCCTCAGACGTCTGATTTATGGAATGATTTATTCTACAGCTTGAAATGTCTGGGCCATTTTAAATATATATTTAAACTGATTCCAATTAGAGAACAATTATAAGGAAAGGTTGCGGCACAGGTTAAATATGGCCTTACCATAAAATAAATTGTTCCCAGAATATTCTGCCAGATGCATCTCGGTGGTATTAAGGTCAGTTCTCAGTTTGACCTTTGAATGGAAACATTAAGGTGTTTGTAGAGGAGAACAAAAAATCCATATAAAGATAAATCTATCTGTAAATCTATGGCACTGCACAGATATATTGAATCATGGCAAGATAAAAGACGAGGACCCACTTATTCTACTCTCATCCTCTGCCAAGTTCTATACGTCTATGTTGTGTTGTACATCATAAAGCTGCCCAGTACAATAGTTTCAATTTGATTCTTCCAAAAGCAGAAGTCTTTGCCTTTCTATAACTTTTATGAACTTAGATGAAATAAAACACTTTTTTTTGCAAAGCTTTGTACAAATACTGATAACAAGCAAGCAAAAAATGTTGTTTGGACAAGTGCTGCATGAGATCGCAGGGGCCCCAGCAGCGGGCCCCTTGCAATCGGACATCTTTTCCCTATCCTTTGGATAGGGGATCAGATGTCTTGCAGTGGAGTACCCCTTTAAGGGACTTTGAGGGAAATGTATTAATGTGGGTGGGAGAAGTATGTATCTGATAAATATGGTACTAGTACACATTTTATTTAGAGTAACACTTTAGGACAAATTTTGCACATTTTTAACTTGTTAAAATGTGTGACTTTTTACAAATGCTGTCCACTGCCAGTTTTGTAAGAATGGTCAGGTAGATTTGTGACAAATTGAGGGATTTGAGACAAAATATACGACCAAAATGATAAGAGTAACTGCAGCACATTTATAGCAAAAATATTGCTCACATCCAATGATTACTTCCCCCTTTTGAACTCAGCATGGTTGTGGAATCTAGATGAGCTGTTCTGAGTATTTCAGAAACTGTTGATCTACTTGTATTATCCTACACAAGCATCTCTAGAGTTTACACAGAGCGGTCCCAAAGAGAAAAAATATCTTGTGTGTGCCAGTTGCGTGGATAAAAATACCTTGTTGATGTCAAAGGTCAGAGGAGACCGACTGGTTTTAGGTGACAGAAAGGCAACAGTAACTCAAATTAGCCCAACTATCTCTGAACGCACAACATGTCAAACCTTAAAGAAAATGGTCTATAGCAGCAGAAGACCACACCTGGTGCTATTCCTGACAGTTCTTTAACCCCTTAAGGACAATGGACTTACTCCTACGCCCCCGTTTCCGAGTCCTTAAGGACCGAGGATGTAGGAGTACGTCCTGTCCATTTCCGGCCCCCCGCCGCTTGCCAGAGGGGAGCCGGTGCCCGATGCCTGCTGAAATCGTTCAGCAGGCATCGCGGCATATCGCCCAGGGGGGTCATGATCACCCCCCATGTCGGCGATGGCCGCAGATCGCTCGACGATTCAGCCCAGTGATCTGCGGCGGATTCCGGGTCAATCGGTTCTCCAGTGACCCGGTATTACTGGCTGAACAGCCATAGCCAGCAGGGGTGAGGTAGCACTGGTTTACCGGCCGACCAATCAGGGCACCTGCTGCGGGTGTCACTCCCGCAACCCGCTCCACCCCTCTCGGAGGACGTGAGCGGGTGCGGGAAGAAGACCCCGGGAGCTGGGGACCCCGATCCCCGGCATCAATGTTGGGATAGGGCCCCAGGAGCGGCGGCGGTGAGGGACTGACCTGCAGCGGAGCAGCAGTTGGAGGTGATTGAGAGCCTCCTGCTGTTGCTTAGCAACAGCTCCCAGCATGCAAAAAGGGCATGCTGGTAGCTGTAGTTATGCAACAGCAGGAGGCAGACCACCACAACTCCCAGCATTCCCTTATGGGCATGCTGGGACTTATAGTTTTGCAACAGCTGGAGGCACATTTTTTGTATGGAAAAGTGTACCTTCAGCTGTTGTATAACTACAAGTCCCAGCTTGCACAATCAGCTATAGTGCATGCTGGGAGTTGTAGTGGTGCATCTGCTGGTTGCATAACTACAACTCCCAGCATGCCCGTTGGCTGTCGGTGACTGCTGAGAGTTGTAGTTTTGCAACAGCTGAAGGCACACTGAGTTAAGTAGCAAACCAGTGTGTCTCCAGCTGTTGCATAACTACAATCCCCAGCAAAAGTAGCACGCCTCCAGCTGTTGCATAACTACAAGTCCCAGCATGCCCTTCCGCTGTCCGTACATGCTGGGGGTTGTAGCTTTTGCAACAGCTGAAGGCACACTGGTTGCAAAACACTGAGTTTGTTACCAAACTCGGTCTTTCACAACCAGTGTACCTCCAGTTGTTGCAAAACTACAACTCCCAGCATGCACTGATAGACAGTACATGCAGGGAGTTGTAGTTTTGCAACAGCTGGATGTTTCTCCCCCCCCCCCCCCCCCAATGTGAATGTACAGGGTACACTCACATGGGCGGAGGTTTACAGTAAGTATCCGGCTGCAAGTTTGAGCTGCGGCAAATTTTCTGCCGCCGCTCAAACTGCCAGAGAGAAACTACTGTGAACCCCCGCCCGTGCGACTAAAAACACTACATTACACTACACTAACACAAAATAAAAAGTAAAAAACACTACATATACACATACCCCTACACAGCCCCCCTCCCCAATAAAAATGACAAACGTCTGGTACGCCACTGTTTCAAAACGGAGCCTCCAGCTGTTGCAAAACAACTACTCCCAGTATTGCCAGATAGCCACTGACTGTCCAGGCATGCTGAGAGTTTTACAACAGCTGGAGGCACCCTGTTTGGGAATCACTGGCGTAGAATACCCCTATGTCCACCCTTATGCAAATCCCTAATTTAGGACTCAAATGTGCATGGCGCTCTCTCAGTTTGGAGCCCTGTCGTATTTCAGGGCAACAGTTTTGGGACACATATGGGGTATCAACTTACTCGGGAGAAATTGTGTTACAAATATTGGGGGGTATTTTCTGCTATTACCCTTTTTAAAAATGTAACATTTTTGGGAAACCAAGCATTTTAGGTAAAAGACATTTTTTTTTTTTTTACATATGCAAAAGTCGTGAAACACCTGTGGGGTATAAATGTTCACATTACCCCTTGTTACGTTCCTCGAGGGGTCTAGTTTCCAAAATGGTATGCAATGTGTTTTTTTTTTTTTGCTGTCCTGGCACCATAGGGGCTCCTAAATGCGGCATGCCCCCAGAGCAAAATTTGCTTCCAAAAAGCCAAATGTGACTCCTTCTCTTCTGAGACCTGTAGTGCGCCAGCAGAGCACTTTTCACCCCCATATGGGGTGTTTTCTGAATCAGGAGAAACTGGGCTTCAAATTTTGGGGGGGTATTTTCTGCTATTACCCTTTTTAAAAATGTAACATTTTTGGGAAACCAAGCATTTTAGGTAAAAAAATATATATATTTTTTTACATATGCAAAAGTCGTGAAACACATGTAGGGTATTAAGGTTTACATTACCCCTTGTTACGTTCCCAAAATGGTATGCCATGTGTTTTTATTTTTTTGCTGTTCTGGCACCATAGGGGCCTCCTAAATGCAGCATGCCCCCATAGCAAAATTTGCTTTCAAAAAGCCAAATGCGACTCTTTCTCTTCTGAGACCTGTAGTGCGCCAGCAGAGCAATTTTCACCCCCATATGGGGTGTTTTCTGAATCAGGAGAAACTGGGCTTCAAATTTTGGGGGGTATTTTCTGCTATTACCCTTTTTAAAAATGTAAAATTTTTGTGAAACCAAGCATTTTAGGTAAAAAAAAATAATTTTTTTTACATATGCAAAAGTCGTGAATCACCTGTGGGGTATTAAGGTTCACTTTACCCCTTGTTATGTTCCCCGAGGGGTCTAGTTTCCAAAGTGGTATGCCATGTGTTTTTTTTTTTGCTGTCCTGGCACCATAGAGGCTTCCTAAAGGTGACATGCCCCCCAAAAACCATTTGCCGCTCCTTCCCTTCTGAGCCCTCTACTGCGCCTGCCAAACAATTAACATGGACATATGAGGTATGCCTTACTCGAGAGAAATTGGGTTTCAAATACAAGTAAAAATTTTCTCCTTTTTACCCCTTGCAAAAATTGGGTCTACAAGAACATGCGAGTGTAAAAAATGAAGATTTAGAATTTTCTCCTTAACTTTGCTGCTATTCCTGTGAAACACCTAAAGGGTTAAAACACTTACTGAATGTCATTTTGAATACTTTGGGGGGTGCAGTTTTTATAATGGGGTAATTTGTGGGGTATTTCTAAGATGAAGACCCTTCAAATCCACTTCAAAACTGAACTGGTCACTGAAAAATAGTGAGTTTGAAAATTTTGTGAAAAATTTCAAAATTGCTGCTGAACTTTGAAGCCCTCTGGTGTCTTCCAAAAGTAAAAACAGTCAATTTTATGATGCAAACATAAAGTAGACATATTGTATATGTGAACCAAAAAAAAAAAATTATTTTGAATATCCATTTTCCTTACACGCAGAGAGCTTCAAAGTTAGAAAAATGCAAAATTTTCATTTTTTTTTATCAAATTTGGGGATTTTTCTCCAAGAAAGGATGTAAGTTACCATAAAATTTTACCACTACGTTAAAGTAGAATATGTCACGAAAAAACAATCTCGGAATCAGAATGATAAGTAAAAGCATTCCAGAGTTATTAATGTTAAAAGTGACAGTGGTCAGAATTGCAAAAAACGCTCTGGTCCTTAAGGTGTAAAATGGCCTGGTCCTTAAGGGGTTAAATATGTATAAAAAAGAACACAATGGGACACTCCAAAATAGGGATAGATGAGACATATAATGCATTAATTTAGCGTTGCTCTTTGAGTACAACACTGCCTTACACTTTCAAATATATTTAGATAGATCTATGTAGCCGAGAGCTGCCCATGTTCATCCCTTCCCAGTGCCTGCTGCAGTATGTCAGACTAGACATAGGATCCAAGATAAATTCTGATCTTAAGAAGAAACGGACATAACTTCAAAGCTCTCAAAGACTACTCTCTCTCTCGTGTATATATTTATATGAAAATAAATAATTTGCTGTCAATTTTGAGTCTTTGGTGATAATGTGTGTCATTGTGGAGACTACCAAACCGATATTGATGAAGTAGCGAGTTTTCCTTTTAGAGTTTTGTACTCCCCTACTTATAAGAGCTTTTATTTATTTATATTTGCTTCTACAGGGGCATATGTGGGATCAATTTACTTAGTAATATCATTATTCATTTTACTACCACAAAACTACAGCAAAACCCAAATAAAAATTGGGGGGTCAGATTGAAAAAAAAAGGGTTAATGGACAGACATCAGCGTAATTTCTGCTGATACTCCTTTACTTCCTATTCCTTGATGACATCTGTATCATACACTGCTCAAAAAAAAAATAAAGGGAACACTAAGATAACACATCCTAGATCTGAATGAATAAACTAATCGTATTAAATACTTTCGTCTTTACATAGTTGAATGTGCTGACAACAAAATCACACACAAATTATTAATGGAAATCAAATTTATCAACCCATGGAGGTCTGGATATGGAGTCACACTCAATCAAAAGTGGAAAACCACACTACAGGCTGATCTAACTTTGATGTAATGTCCTAAAAACAAGTCAAAATGACGCAAAGTAGTGTGTGTAGCCTCCACATGCCCGTATGGCCTCCCTACAATGCCTGGGCATGCTCCAGATGAGGGGGCGGGTGGTCTCCTGAGGGATGACCTCCCAGACTTGGACTAAACCATCCGCCAACTCCTGTAAGGTCTGTGGTGCAATGTGGTGTTGGTGGATGGAGCGAGACATGATGTCCCAGATGTGCTCAATCTGATTCAGGTCTGGAGAACGGGCAGGCCAGTCCATAGCATCAATGCCTTCCTTTTGCAGGAACTGCTGACACACTCCAGCCACATGAGGCACGAGGTCTAGCATTGTCTTGCAGAAGGAGAAACCCAGGGCCAACCACACCAGCATATTGTCTCACAAGGGGTCTGAGGATCTCATCTCGGTACCTAATGGCAGTCAGGCTACCTCTGGCAAGCACATGGAAGGCTGTGCCGCCCTCCAAAGAAATGCCACCCCACAAATTACTGACCCACCGTCAAACCGGTCATGCCGGAGGATGTTGCAGGCAGCAGAACATTCATTCTCACATGTGCTCAGTGTGAACCTGCTTTCATCTGGGAAGAGCACAGGGCACCAGTGGTGAATTTGCCAATCTTGGTGTTCTCTGGAAAATGCCAAACATCCTGCACGGTGTTGGGCTGTAAACACAACCCCCACCTGTGGATGTAGGGCCCTCATACCTGTCACAATTAGCGCTGCAGTCAGATGTGCTGGCTGTGAGCACGCTCCTGCCCCTTCCCCCTGGACTGCTTCTACCACCGTTCGCATCGTGGGACGCACCCGCATACGAACGCCGGGCTCTCTCTCCTCTACGCATCTCTGTCCCCTCCACTGTTCCCTGCTGTGCACGTGCGCCCCCACCCCCTAGGGCGCGTGGGCACCGGCTTCCTCAGATTTAAAGGGTCAGCGCACCATTGATTGGTGCTTGTTTGGTCCTGTGTCTATTTAACCCCACACTTCCCTCCTGTCCTTGCCAGATCTTTTTAACTTTCTGGCACCAGTCGATTAAAAAAAAAGAATGTTTTCCAGTGGAGTACCCCTTTAACCCCTTAAGGACCAAGGGCATACAGGTACGCCTTTGCTCCCTGGTACTTAAGGACCAAGGGCGTACCTGTGCGCCCATGGGAATTTCGGTCCCTGCCGTGCACCGGGCGGGGACCGGAGGGGGGGTGACTGCTGATATCTATCAGCAGGCACCCCGCGCAAATGCCCAGGGGGGTCATCAGACCACCCACCATGTTGGCAATCGCCGCAAAACGCAAGTGAATCCACACTTGCGATTTGCGGCTATTCCGGGTCATACAGGTCTATGGTGACCCGGAATATAACGGGGATCCCGGTTGTCCAAGACACCCACGATCCCCCTGAACTGTTAGGAGTGAGGTGGCAGGGGTGCCACCCCTCCTTTCCCTGCTATTGGTGGTCTAGACGAAACTTTCGGTTTCCCCGACAGAGAACCAGTGCCGACGTCCACTTACCCGGCGGGCGAGGCTGCAGGCGACCATCAGTTGAGGAGATCGGAGTCCGGCGATTTCGTGCGGCAGGCTCCCTGGATCCGACGGAAGCTGGTAAGTTGCCTAGCAACATCTGGAGGGTACAGTTTGAGACCACTATACGGTGGTCTCTAAACTGTAACCCTTCAGATGTTGCAAAACTACAACTCCCAGCATGCCCAGAGAGCTGTTTGGGCATGCAGGGATTTGTAGTTTTGCAACAGCTGGAGGGCCCCAGTTTGGATCTCACTGGCAGTGATCTCTAACTGTGGCGCTCCAGATGTTGCAAAACTGCAAATCCCAGCATGCCCAAACAGCTGTCTCAGCATGCTGGGAGTTGTAGTTGTGTACCTCCAGCTGTTGCATAACTACATCTCCCAGCATACCATTCGACGATCAGTACATGCAGGGAGTTGTAGTTTTGCAACAGCTGGAGGCACACTGGCTGGTAAATACTGAGTTAGGTAACAGAACCTAACTGAATGTTTTCCAACCACTGTGCCTCCAGCTGTTGCAAAAGTACAACTCCCAGCATGCACTGTCAGTGCATGCTGGGAGTTGTAGTTTTGAAACTGCTGGAGGTTTGCCCCCCCCCCCCATGTGAATGTACAGGGTACATTCACACAGGCAGGTTTACAGTAAGTTTCCTGCTTCAAGTATGAGCTGCAGCAAATTTTTCACTGCAGCGCATACTCCTAGCGGTAAGCTCACTGTATACCGCCCCCAGTGTGAATGTACCCTAAAAACACTACACTACACTAACACAAAATAAAGGGTAAAACACTACATACACACCCCCTTACACTGTCCCCCCCCCCCCCCCTCCTCCCCAATAAAAATGAAAAACGTCTTGTACAGCAGTGTTTCCAAAACGGAGCCTCCAGCTTTTGCAAAACAATAACTCCCAGCATTTCCGGACAGCCACTGACTGTCCAGGCATGCTGGGAGTTTAGAAACAGCTGGAGGCACCCTGTTTGGGAATCACTGGTGTAGAATACCCCTATGTCCACCCCTATGCAATCCCTAATTTAGTCCTCAAATGCGCATGGCGCTCTCTCACTTCGGAGCCCTGTCGTATTTCAAGGAAACAGTTTAGGGCCACATATGGGGCATTTTCGTACTCGGGAGAAATTGCACTACAAATTTTGGGGGGCTTTTTCTCCTTTTACCCCTTATGAAAAAGAAAAGTTGGGGTCTACACCAGCCTGTTAGTGTAAAAAATATTATTTTACACTAACATGCTGGTGTTGTCCTTTACTTTTTATTTTCACAAGAGGTAAAAGGAAATTTGTAACGCAACTTCTCCTGAGTACGGAAATACCCCATATGTGGGCGTAAAATGCTCTGCGGGGGCACAACAAGGCTCAAGAGTGAGAGTGCACTATGTACATTTGAGGCCTAAATTGGTGATTTGCACAGGGGTGGCTGATTTTACAGCGGTTCTAACATAAACACAAAAAAATAAATACCCACATTTGACCCCATTTTGGAAACTACACCCCTCATGTAATGTAATAAGGGGTACAGTAAGCATTTACGCCCCACAGGGGTCTGACAGATTTTTGGAACAGCGGTCCGTGAAAATTGTAATTTTTCATTTGCACAGCCCACTGTTCCAAAGATCTGTCAAACGCCAGTGGGGTGTAAATGCTCACTGCACCCCTTATTATATTCTGCGAGGGGTGTAGTTTCCCAAATGGGGTCACATGTGGGGGGGGGGGGTCCACTGTTCTGGCACCACCGGGGGCTTTGTAAACACACATGGCACCTGACTTCCATTCCAAACATTCCCTTTTCAAAAGCTTAATGGCGCTCCTTCTCTTCTGAGCATTGTAGTGCGCCAGCAGAGCACTTGACATCCACACTTGGGGTATTTCCATACTCAGAATAAATGAGGTTACAAATTTTGGGGGTAATTTTCTCCTATTACCCCTTGTAAAAATGTAAAATTTGGGGGAAAAAAATGCATTTTAGTGAAATTTTTTTTATTTTTAATTACACATCTGACTTTAACAAAAAGTTGTGAAATACCTGTGAGGTGTTAAGGCTCCCTGTACCCCTTGTTACATTCCTTTAGGGGCGTAGTTTCCAAAATAGTATGCCATGTGTTTTTTTTTTTTTTGCTGTTTTGGCACCATAGGGGCTTCCTAAATGTGACATGCCCCCCAAAAACCATTTCAGAAAAACTCACTCTCCAAAATCCCATTGTCGCTCCTTCCCTTCTGAGCCCTCTACAGCGCCCGCCGAACACTTGACATACACACATGAGGTATTTTCTTACTCGAAAGAAATTGGGTTACAAATTTTGACAGGATTTTTTCCTTTTACCTCTTGTAAAAATTCAAAAACTGGGTCTACAAGAACACACAAGTGTACAAAATGAAGATTTTGAATTTTCTCCTTCACTTTGCTGCTATTCCTGTGAAACACCTAAAGGGTTAACACACTTACTGAATGTCATTTTGAATACTTTGAGGGGTGCAGTTTTTATAATTTGTGGGGTATTTCTAATATGAAGGCCCTTCAAATCCACTTCAAACCTGAACTGGTCCCTGAAAAATTCCGATTTTGAAAATTTGGTGAAAAATTTGAAAATTGCAGCTGAAAAGCCCTCTGATGTCTTCCAAAAGTAAAAACATGTCAACTTTATGATGCCAACATAAAGTAGACATATTGTTTATGTGAATCAAAATATAATTTATTTATTTAGAATGTCTATTTTCCTTACAAGCAGAGAGCTTCAAAGCTAGAAAAATGCTAAATTTTCAATTTTTTCATCAAATTTGGGAATTTTTCACTAAGAAATTATGCAAGTATCGACAAAATTTTACCAATAACATAAAGTAGAATATGTCACGAAAAAACAATCTCGGAATCAGAATGATAGGTAAAAGCATCCCAGAGTTATTAAAGGGGTATTCCAGGCCAAAACTATTTTTTATATATCAACTGGCTCCGGAAAGTTAAACAGATTTGTAAATTATTTCTATTAAAAAATCTTAATCCTTCCAATAGTTATTAGCTTCTGAAGTTGAGTTGCTGTTTTCTGTCTAACTGCTTTCTAATGACTCACGTCCCGGTAGCTGTCGAGCTCCTATCGGGATATTCTCCCATCATGCACAGCTCCCGGGACATGACATCATCATTGAGCAGTTAGACAGAAAACTTCAAAAGCTAATAACTATTGGAAGGATTAAGATTTTTTAATACAAGTAATTTACAAATCTGTTTAACTTTCCGGAGCCGGTTGATATATAAAAAAAAAGTTTTTGCCTGGAATACCCCTTTAATGCTTAAAGTGAAAGTGGTCAGATGTGCAAAAAACGCTCTGGTCCTACAGTGAAAATTGGCTTGGTCCTTGAGGGGTTAAGTGTTCCCTTTATTTTTTTGAGCAGTGTATATAAGGTGGATTTCTTTCATGAGTTAAGGCATGGTAAAGCCAGCCTGATGAGCTCTCCAAGAAAACACATAACATGCTCAGATCCATATTAGAGGCCATTTAGCACCTTGTACTGAAAAGAGAAAAGAACTCCCAAAATCTAGAGATGGATGCTCATCCTCCTTGATGAAATTCTGGGTTGTCTGATAAACCAATATTTCCAGGTTCTCAAAGGAGTTGATAATTTATTTACAGAGAAGCCACCTCAAAATGTTGGCACTGGGGAGCCAGCATTTTCCTTTTGGAGTAATCCAAAAAAGGAAATCCCTGTGTGGGACCTTAATGTAGCATACGTGCATCTTCTATCTACAAGAAGCACACTTACCTGTGGGTGTTGTGGCAGAAGCACAACTTGCCTAGTAGCATCATTTCATGACTAATGCGGTTGAAAGCCTGTTTTTTTTGCAAAGTTTAGTTCCTCTGGATGACTTCCATAAACCACCTGTAAAATGATTCATAAATGCGTTGCTTGAGCTTTTTTTATCAATAAGGAAAAGGCCAATTTTTTTCCTGTGCAGTGAAATTGCTCTCTCTACTACTATCCTATTTTTATTGGGAGAAAAGCATCTTCTTTAGACAGTTTTATGGACATTTATGGGCAAAAAAAAGAGAGGGAATTAAAGTGGTATTCTGGCAAAAAACAACATATACTTCATCCACAGGATAAGGGATAAATTTCTGATTGCGAAGGGTCTGACAGCAATCTCCCGCTCGGTGCTCCAGCTCTCTGAGAGGAGGGCAAGCTACAGACGGAACACGCTTCATTCATTTCTATGGGAGCGGCGGAGTTGCACGAATACAGCACTCGGCCATCTTCGAAACTCCCATAAAAGTGAATGGAGATCATGGGGGATCCCAGCGGTTGGACCTCCTACAATCATACACTTAACCCCTTATCTTGTGTATAGGGGATAGTTGTTCTTTGCCAGACTACCCCTTTAAAAATGCCTTGATATTTGATTAATATGTTGATTGGTATGTCTTTGGTAGCGGGCAGAGACCCTTATGAATAATCAGACCGTTAACAGAGCCACAAAAAAAAAATAGTGAGCATAAACAGCAAGAAATTGTAGTTATTTGACCTAGATGACAATTTTTATGTTTATTTGTACAGACAATTTTCACTGAAGGGTTGGAGCTTTATTTTGTTGGTTGATAAGAGGAGAAATGCCAACTTTTCTATGAGAAAGCATTCTGAAGTGTTCCAAGTATAGCAGGTCTGGATCACAATGAGGTTGTAATCATGGTTCTACTAATATGTCCAATATTACAAACAATATTGAACTTTGGCATGACTTGTATGAAAGGGATTACTTATGCCCATGCAAATAAAACCTAATCATACACCATTTTTGTAAAGGCTGTTATATGACTTAAAGGGGTATTCCAGGCAAAAACTTTTTTATATATATCAACTGGCTCCAGAAAGTTAAACAGATTTGTAAATGACTTCTATTAAAAAATCTTAATCCTTCCAATAGTTATTAGCTTCTGAAGTTTTCTGTCTAACTGCTCAATGATTATGTCACGTCCCGGGAGCTGTGCATGATGGGAAAATATCCCCATAGGACGTGAGTCATCAGAAAGCAGTTAGACAGAAAACAGCAACTCAACTTCAGAAGCTAATAACTATTTGAAGGATTAAGATTTTTTAATAGAAGTAATGTATAAATCTGTTTAACTTTCCGGAGCCAGTTGATATATAACAAAAAGTTTTTGCCTGGAATACCCCTTTAAGATAACCTTTGTGTCCTAAGTGTGGGATTGTTTTGCCATGATGTTGTGTCCTATGAATAATGAATCAGCTTTATTGCTTTGATTATGTAAATCTACACCTAGCCAGAGAGTTGTGCTTTGATGGCTATAGCATTTAATTGACAAGCAATGACACTGGCAGTTAATAAAAATAAGCAAGCCCCCACAGTGGAAAATGTTGACTATATTATTCACAATTCCTGTATACAAGATACAAAGGTAAAAACTGTGAAATAAAATTGGCAGGCAATAAAAAAAATATTAAAAAAATAATTAAAGAAGTATTTACCATTTGACAATACATTTCAAAAACTGTAAGGAACCGAAGGGTTAACTTGCATTGGGAGCTTTTGTTAAGCATGTTTGCTGAGACTGGTCAGCTGACCTTGATGTGTGCACCTGGTCTGGGCCTATTTAAAGGGGTTATCCACCATAAGGTAATTTTAGTATGTACTTGGCAGACAGTAATGGACATGCTTAGGAAGGATCTGCGCTTGTCTTGGGGATAAATGGCTATTTTGAAAGATTATCATAACACTGTGGCTAGCTTTTTGTGAACTGGTATTTCCTGTTTGACTTTTCTTTTTTTGACTACAAATCCCACAATTCCATTTTCCTACCTCCCACACATCAGTCACCCCACCCATTGAAACATAAATGATCTGCATCCATTCAAAAGACCTGTGGTTTTCAATCAGGGTGCCTACCGCTGTTGCATTAGTTGCAGATTGATCTCTCTCCCACCAAGCGATCCCTCCACCCATTGATGCCGACAGGCTCCCTGTCATCAGCTGACTAGTGAGTCAGGTCTCGGCTGCATTGCAGCCTATGAAAAATCTGAGACAACAGTAATTTTGTATGCTTGTAAAAATAAATATTGGAGTAAAAAATGTAAGTACCCTTATTTTCAAATCTTAGAGAAAAGAAAAAAGAAAGAAAATTTACATATTTGGTATTGCCGCGTGCACGGAATGTTCAAACTATGAAGATATATGGTTTATGATTAGAGATGAGCGAAGCTGACTAATCCAAATTCGTTACGAATTTCATGAAAAATTTGATTTGCAACGAATGAGGATAGATATTGCCGCGATTTTGTCTCTTCATTAAACTCCATTTAGTGCAATCCAGGCTCTAGGGCATCTAAAATGGCGGATCCACATGTGAGGACATGGGGAAAGGAATCCTGGGAAGGAAGGAAGGCAAGGGGGGATGACCCTGAATCACATGCAGGATGCAGCCTATCAGCAGCCAGTCACCGCTATGACATGTCACAGCCCTATATAATCGGCAGACATATTCCGGATCGTCACTTCATAATTTCACTGCAGAGAGATAGGACGGACGTCCTGTGTGTGTGTGTCACACAGAAAAGCAGCGTTTCACCTCCTAGTCACATCAGTGTTCTGGTGGACAGAGAGCAGTGTGTTTTTGCACAGAAAATATTTAGTACTGCAGTCATTAACCTCCCAGTCACTTTCTACAGCATTTTATTACAGAGAGGGGCAGAGAGCTGTGTGTTGCCTCATACATTTCAACAAGCTGGGTCAAGAGGATGAAGGAATAATTTTTCAGCACTATTCTGTGTCTTTTTTTCCACAACAAATGGTCTGCTGGTTATACTAGTATGTAGATGGTATAATACCCAACAGTCCTTTCCTAATAGTCTTTGAAAGAGTGCAATTTTGGGTTTAGTACACAGCAACTGTGTACTGCTGGTGTTTTTTTTTTTTTTTTTTTTTAAAGCGTACTGTAGCGCATTTTTCTGCCCTCATAAGTGCATGCCACATACGTACATCTAAGTAGTGTACAAGCCAAGAAGTGGAGAAGACATCCGCCGCTTCCTCCGCTAGGCGTGCAAGTAGTGATGAGGAGAGTGACTTGGGAGGTGGTGTTGCCAGCGTACAGGGTCCTGAAGCAGACAATGTTAAGGAACCTGAGGAGGACATCAGTGACGTGCAGAAACAACTCGATAGGGATGAAGCCGATCTCACTTGGGAGCCGGGTGCAGAAGGGGCTTCATCATCATCAGGAGAAGAGGATTGCAGGTTGCCCGTGAGGCAGCAGCTGAGCCAGCAAGGTGGTAGCCTGGTTGGCAGTCAGCATGGTGGCAGAAGTGGAAATTCTAGAGCCAATCGTGCCCGGGGAGACCACCTGCTTAGCGGCAGCCTACATTACCCGGGGGTTCCTGGAGACGGCGGCAGTAGCAGTCAATTAGTGCAGACTGTTGGTGGGAAAATCAGCTACTCAGCGGTGTGGCAGTTTTTCATCAAGCTTCCGGAAGAGGTTCACATAGCCACATGCAAGGTATGTCGGCAGAGGGTTAAGCGTGGCCAGGGTCCTAACCATGGCCCTGCGTCTACACATGCTTCGCCACCTTTAAAGCGGCCTGGGAGAACCGTGGTTATGATGTAGTGGTCCAGCCTCCTGCATCACCCAGTGGCACGTTGCTCCCTCTTTCAGCCAGCCAAGGCTCCACCACCTCAGCCGAAGGGAGCTGTGTGTCATATCCTCCTTCTGTCGCTCCAGATTCTCCTGCTCCTCCTACTTTTAGTCAGTCATTCTGCCAACAATCCATCGGCGAAGCCATGTCCAAAAGACAACAGTATGTGCCCACTCATCCAACGGCGCAGAAGGTGAATGTGCTCCTGTCTAAGTTGCTGGTGCTGCAGTCCCTCTCTTTTCAAGTGGTGGACTCTACACCTTTCAGAGAACTGATGGCTCGTGCTGAGCTAAGGTGGAGAGTGCCAAGCCATCATTTCTTTGCGAAGAAGCCAGTACCAGCCCTGCACAATTTTGTGGAAGAGAAGGTGGGCCAGTCCTTGAGCCTTTCCATGTGTACGAAAGTGCACAGCAGTGCCGATGTCTAGAACTGTAACTATGGTCAGGGACAATACATGTCCTTTACGGCTCACTGGGTGAATGAAATTACTGCACAGCCACAACACCAACTTAGAAATGTCACGCTGCCTCAGCATACCATGTGTGCAGGGCACGGCAGTGTCAAGCTGTTCTTCACATGATTTGCCTTGGCAAAAAGAGTCACACAGGGGAGGAACTGCTAGAAGTCATTCATAAAGAAATCAGAGCATGGCTTACTCAACGAAAACTGGAAATGGGGACCATGGTGACTGACAACAGGAAGAACATTTTGTCTGCACTGCGACTGGGAAGGCTGAGCCATGCGTCCTGCATGGCATACATGTTCAATCTGGTAGTCAAGCTTATTCCTGGTTGTTCCCCCCCATTTGCAAGACATTCTTACAATGCAAACGAAGCTTTGGAATTCCACCCTCCATATGTTGGATTAACTATACGAACAGTGAAAAGCCATCACAGATTTCTTTATGATCCGAGCGAATAGCGGTACTCCCCTGTGTAACTTCAATTTGAACCAGTGGCAGCTCATACGTGACACCTACCGTTTGCTCAGGTCCCTTGAGGAAGCCACATTATTAGTAAGTCGCCAGGATTAAGGGATGAACTACGTGCTTCATTTCTTACAACACGTGTTGGAAACAATGGCTGGTCAGGGCACTGGAGACGTGACGCCTACATCTCACGGCCTCATGAGCCCTGTGGGGACTGAACTGAAGGGGAGGAGGAGGAGGGGTAGGGGCACAGTTTAGGTTTCACCAAAAGGGGCGTTTTTTCTGGTAATCTGACAGGAGAGGAGGAGCAGGAGAAGCCAGAGGCGCTAGAGGGTTATGGGGAAGGTGAGACAGAGGACCCCCAGATACACCGTGGCAGTATGCAGTGGAGATGGAGGCAGGGATCCCCTCCGACTCACTTGCACAAATGGCACGATGCATGCTCACTTGTTTGCGTTGTGACAGCTGAATTGTCACTTTTCTACAGCGGGATGACTTCTGGCTCTACACCTTATTGGACCCTCGCTACCGCCACTGAGAGGGAGGACAAACTGACCTACTACAGAGGCATCTTCTGTAGTCAGTTGGCTTATGCCTATCGGCGCCATCGTCCATCCTCTTGCAGGTCTTACTCGTGGGGCCCCCTGCGCTCACCTTCCACTGCCATGGCTGCCGGGGAGGGGTGGCAGGAGCAGTACCAGCTCCATCAGCAGCAGCCTGTGTCTACAGTCGCTGATGAGTGCCTTTCTACACTTGCATAGGGAAGCAACTCATCAGCAGCAGGTAGAACTGGAGCAGGACCTGAACCAGCAGCCTTGACATGCCCATGCAAAAACACAACTTGAAGATCCGCTGGACTTCTGGGCAGCCAAACTTGATTTGTGGCCGCAACTAGCAGAGTTTGCCCTGGGAAAGCTGTCCTGCCCGGCCAGTAGTGTGCCATCAGAGCGGGTGTTTAGTGCGGTGGGGGCCATAGTAACCCCAAGGAGAACTCATCTGTCCACAAAAAATGTGAAGATGAATCAGGCATGGATCAGCCAGGATTTCCACCCACCAATGCCTGATGCATCAGAGTACATTGACCATAGTGCCACACCAACACTTCACAAATATGGATAGTGCCAAACAGATTTAAGGCGCTGCTCCCCAGTTACAAACATTCCTCCACATCAGACCTTTTTTCACCCACCTTTATCACCAGGTACTGGTATTGCCACCCACCGCACCACTCTATCACTGGGTCACTTTCAGGACTCCTGATGCTGCTGCTGCCACCTCTAGGCTGTGCCATTCAGCCACTATATGGTCTCCCCATGCTTCAGCCACCTCCAGGCTGTGCCATTCAGACACTATATTGTCTCCTCATGCTTCACCACATCCAGGCTGTGCCATTCAGCCATTATATGTTCTACTCATGCTGCCACCAACTCCAGGTGGTGCCATTCAGCCACTATATGGTCTCCTCATGCTTCAGCCAACTGCAGGCTGTGCCATTCAGCCACTTTATGGTCTCTAGTGTTGAGCGGCATAGGCCATATTCGAATTCGCGATATTTGGCGAATATATGGAAGAATATTCGTCATATATTCGCTAAATTTGCATATTCGTAATATTCCCATTTTATTTTCGCATATGCGGAAATTAGCATAAGCGAAAATTTGCATATGCGGAAATTTGCATATGTGAAAATTAGCACACACAAGAATTTGCATAAGCAAAATGCGCATATGTGAAAATTTGCATATGCTAATTTTCGCATATGTGAAAATTCGTACGCCAGTCTCGCACAGTAATATTAGAGCCTTCTTTACACCACACAAGCTGGAAGCAGAGAGGGATGATCACTGTGATGTGTACTGTGAAAAAAAAAATAAAAACTAATATTTGTAATTGCGAATATATAGTGCTATATTCGCAAATATGCGATATTGGCGAATAAAATTCACATTGCGAATATTCGCAAGCAACACTAATGGTCTCCTCATGTTTCAGCCAACTCCAGGCTTTGCCATTCAGCCACTATATGGTCTCCTCGGCCTTCAGCCACCTCTAGGCAAAAGATTCAGCCACTATATGGTCTACCCATGCTTCTGCCAACTCCAGGCTGTGCCATTCAGACACTATATGGCCTCCCCATGCTTCAGCCAACTCTAGGCTGTGCCATTCAGCCACTATATGGTCTCCTCATGCTGCCACAAACTCTAGGTGGTCATTCAGCCACTATATGGTCTCCTCATGCTGCCACAAACTCCAGGCAGTCATTCAGCCACTATATGGTCTCCTCATACTGATGCCACCTCCTTTTAATCTTAGGGATTCTGCCTCCACCTCCTGACTCTCTCATTGTGCCACCATGTTACATGTGACTCCTTGTTAGGGTTGGTCTTTTTTAACCCCATGCCGGGGCCCAGGACATTAAAACTTGGGAGTGTGATCTTAAATTTAAATTTCAAAATCTTCAAAATTCATCTTTTAATCTTAGGGATTGTGAAGCCCTATTTTCTACTCATGCTGCCACCAGCTCCAGGCTGTGCCACTCAGCCACTATATGGTTTACTGATGCTGCTGGGCCTGGGACATTACCTAAAAATATTTAATGGTAGCACTAGCTACCATAAATCTTCATTTTCAATTTTAAAATGTATCTTTTAATCTTAGGGATTGTGAAGCCCTATTGTCTACTCATGCTGCTGCCAGCTCCAGGCTGTGTCATTGTGCCACCATATGTCTCCTTATGCTGTTGGCACCTTAACCCCTTAAGGACTTAGGACGTATGAGTACGTCCTAAGTCCGGTCCCTGTCTATAACCGGGCTCCCTATAGGAGCTATAGCACTGTAAAAAAAAGGGGAAAAATAAAAGTTAACAAAGGTCATTTAACTCCTTCCCTAAAAAAAAGTTTGAATCACCCCCCTTTTCCCATAAAAAAAACTGTGTAAATAAAAATTAACATATGTGGTATCGCCGCATGCGTAAATGTCCGAACTATAAAATGATATCATTAATTAAACTGCATGGTCAATGGCGTACGCGCAAAAAAATTCCACAGTCCAAAATTGCGTATTTTTGGTCACTTTTTATATCATAAAAAAATGAATCAAAAAGTCCGATCAACACAAAAATGATACCGATAAAAACTTCAGAACACGGCGCAAAAAATTAGCCCTCATACTGGCCCGTACGCAGAAAAATAAAAAAAGTTACAGGGATCAGAAGATGACAATTTTAAACGTATAAATTTTCCTGCATGTAGTTATGATTTTTTTCAGAAGTGCGACAAAATCAAACCTATATAAGTAGGGTACCATTTTAACCGTATGGACCTACAGAATAAAGATAAGGTGTAATTTTGACCAAAAAATGCACTGCGTAGAAACGTAAGCCCCCAAAAGTTACAAAATTAAATTTTTTCTTCAATTTTGTCGCACAATGATTTTTTTTTCTGTTTCGCTGTGGATTTTTTGGTAAAATGACTAATGTCACTGCAAAATAGAATTTGTGGCGCAAAAAATAAG